>NC_056745.1:495166399-495438899 GCF_019279795.1 Protopterus annectens
CCATAATGTCTTTAGCCAGACATTTAAGTCTCTGATTCTCTAAATAGAGATTTAAAGCCAAAAGTCGGCTATGCAAAGTTTTAGGAGCAAAGGCCTGACAGATAGAACAGGAAAGGTGGTCATGATTGGGGCCTAGGCAGAAAAGACAAAGGTCATGGCTATCTTTATGTGGAATCTGCCTTCCACACCTACACTTCCCCTTCCTGGATGACTTGAACTAAATACAAAAGGCAGCAGCAAAAAAGAAATCCCCAAAGGGGCATTTAGCTGAAATCAGGCAGCAACAAATGGATTCATGCAGCAGACCAACATACGAGTCAAGCATTCTAAATGGCGGCAGAAAAGTTCTGAGGATTGTACATGTAGACGTCCTTTTATGGCTGACAACTCACAACATACGTACGATGTCCCACATATTTGCACTGCAGTAGCTAAAAGCTGTTGTATACTGGCAGGACATCGGGTCACTGGGCGGAGGACTTCCCACATGTAAAGAATACTGCAACACTGAAAAGAAGGACATCACCAGCTACTGACTTTGACAAAGCAGGAAGCTCAAAATATTCCAAAAAGTTTACTACAGAATTGTGGTATGTTCTTTGTCAACTGTCTTTTTCCAAACAATAAAGGACTTCCTCTCCTCAGTAATAAATCACTCTACAAACTGTATTAAAATCTTTGATGGCCATGTTCAAATGCAAAATCCCACCTTTCCACCTGATCTTTTCAAAAGGATATGGGAAGCCTCCAAAATAAGACCTGGCAGGATACCAAAGCACAAGGATGACAATATGAGACCAAAAAACAGGTTCTGATAAATGCCACTGCAACAGTTTTTCTTCCTACCATGAGCAAATGGTTGAGGTAAAAAAAAAAAAAAAAAAAAAAAGCAATAGTACAGATGGAAGATGACTCTATAGACTCCTATTCGTATTGCATGACAGATGCTTTTGAATCCCTTTTCTGGTCACTCTGAACTGACAGAAGTTGTAGTAGGAAGTGGGCTACGAGCAGCCTGTGTAGAGAGGCAAATGATTCAAAAACATAAACTGATTAAAAAGTCTTCCTTAAAGTGCCCAAGCCTGGGCTTACACAACCAAAGTCAATCAAACCCAGAATATGTTGCTGATCATACTATCTTAAGATAGAAAATCCAAAATCATGAAAAAACAAATGGATGTTCAACTCAAGCAGTTTAAGAAACTCTCGAAGAAGGGTGGATGAGGAAGAAAAAGATTTATATCCCCCCCAGCAAGCCCCTGCACGGCATCATCAGGGTCCAGTACAAAAAAGTCAGAAAACATTCTATCCAACTCAAGACTTTATGCAATATGACCCAAATGTTAACCTTTGCTTTAACTGCAGGCAGGGAGACCACTGGTGGGGTATTTGCCCCTTTCTGCAGCTAGTACATATTCCTCCAAATAATGCAAATCCATTTATACCTAACCAAGCACAGTGACAGTATGTTCAACAACAGCTGCCAATTCCAACACTGTGCACTGCATGTCAGCAGAATAAATAAAAATGCCATGGATAGGAAAAAGTACAATTGTTTACACTTACCATAAAAGTAGATGTTCTAGTGTATGCACTGTTGCAGCCCTAACTCATGGGAATTCTTGCCATGAAAGCCCTTGGCCGGCCTGATTACCAGATGGCAGACACCCTGACCGACATCCCGACGTCTGGGTATGAAGGGAATCAGCAGACACCATAACTTCAGTACTTTCCTGTCCCTAATAGCAAGGAGCCCCTAGCTGGTTCCTAAAGCCAAGGGCCTTAGCCCCAGGACACTGCAGTATGCAACCTTGAGCATAACTGAGCAGAAGAGGGTAAACAATCTGGATCTAGAAAAGAAAATGCACACTCCGACCTTTGGGGCAAGAGAGGAAGGCGGGAGGGAAAGAATACTGCAACAGTGAATACAGTCAAAAATCTACATTTATGTTAAGTGTACACAACCGTACTAAGTTCTTCATGTTTCACAGTTGCAGTCGTAACTGATGGGATGACTCCCAAAGCTGATAAGACGGTGGATGGAGAACTTTATGGAGAGGAGAGGATAGGATGCCATGCAAAACTACAGTATCAAACCCGGCTCTAGACTTGGAGAAGGTTGGAAGATGATAGTGTTTGGTGAAGGTATGCACAGATGACCAAGTAGCTGCTTCTAAAATGTCCATGGTTGCCACCGCTTTAAGAAAGGCAGTAGACGTAGCGGTAGTCCTAGTGGAGTGTGATCTACAATAGTCTGGCAGCTTTTTTCCATAGCGGTTGTAGCAAAACAAAATGCAGTGGGAAATCCATTTGGAAATTGTTTAGAAACTGGCCTTCCTTCAGGGTTACTAGCAAAGGCCATGAAAAGCTGCTCAGATTTTCTGACATATTTTTGTTCTGTCCAGGTAACAACACAGCTAAACCAATAAAATGGTCATGGTGACAAAAGGAATCTGCTTTATTAAACAAGGTTTAACATTTTCATTCCTCTATGTTTAGGAACTTCATCAGAACCATTACAAAACATAATTCACAAGTTTAAATATCTTACAAAACAATTAAGTGTTTTATATAAACATCGTAGAGATTTTAATACAATCAATTTTATTTCATGGTGTTGAAATAAGTTCTTTTTGATAAACAAGGATACGTTTTTGATGAGCATTTAAATTTTAGTGAAGTCAAATGGCAATTACTATTGAATGCTATAATATTCCCAGGATTGAATAAGTCTACATCTTTAAACAATGTCGTGAAGCTAAAAAGTTATGAAGTTAAAGTAATTGAATGATTAATTAATGGGCTGGGTCATGTAGTTTTTAATTGTTTTGTAAGATATTTAAGCTTGTAAATGATGCTTTGTCAGGGTGGAATGTGAAGAAAAGGTTCTACACACATAAGGGCCTGAAGCTCTGACACTCTTCTAGCTGAAGTAATGGCTAGCAAAAAAGCGGTCTTCCAGGTCAAGAACTTGATGTCTGCAGAGGCAGCTGGCTTGAAAACAGGGAGGGGAGAGGGGTGGGCTTCTCCAAAATGTAACTGAGATCCCATGGAGGAACACAAGGTTTTCTTGGGGGGGGTTTAATGTGAATAAACCCTCTCAGGAACTGTTTTACGACTGGGTGAAAAGAGAGGGGGTTGAGAGATCAGATAGGATGAAATGGCTGAAGCATTCATTTTAATAGAGAAATGAGAGCCTTTTGTCAAAAAGTTCTGTTAAGTATGAGAAGATCAGAGGAACCTGGGTGTGAAGACGGTTTTGACCCTTTTGTCTGAACCATATACAGAACCTCCTCTTTTTGGCAGAGTAAGATTTGCCTGTACTAAGTCTCTTGGCTTCTTTTAGAATGCCCAGAATGTGTTTGCCAAGAGATGTCCCCATTCGGGGGTCAAAATATCATCCAAGCTGTCAATTTGAGTGTGTTCAGGTTGGGGCATGATGATCATCTTGTTCTGTGTCAAGAGGTCCACTTGTTGGGGTAGCAGCCATGACTCCTCCTTGCTGAGACTGAGCATTAGGAAACAACAGTACTGCCTTGGCCAGTCTGGGGATATTAAAATGACCCTTGGTCCTTCTTCCCTTATTTTAAGTAATACCCTTGGGAGTAAGGGTACTGGAAGTAAAACAAAAGAACAGACCTGTCCAAGGAATGGAAAAGGCACCCATCCCTCCAGGCTGGCTTGGTTTTGGCCCTTGAGCAAAACTTTTCCAAGTCAGTACTTTCTTTTGTGGCAAAATGATCCATTTCTGGCACACCCCATTCTCTGGCTATACTAAGAAACACTTCCCAATGCAACTGACATTTGGTAGGGTCTGACAGGCTCCTGTTAGGTGATCTGCCAATTGATTTCTTTCTCCAGGTAAATACTGAACCATGACGTGCAGACCTAGGGAGTTTGCAGTTTCCCAAAGATCCATGGGTAGCCAACAAAGACTAAGCGTGAACCCCCCCCCCCATGCTTGTTTATGTACCACATAACGGTGGTATTGTCTGCCTTTACTAGGAGCATGCCTGATTCCACTGGTCTCTGAATGTAATCAGGCCTTTCTGGACAGCCAACAGTTCTCTTTGGTTGATGTGTTTATTTTTGAACTGGGTGCCCTCTCTGTAGAGGGCTATGTCCAAGGTATCTATCGTCAATGTTTGGTTCTAAAGAATTATCCTGAAGGGGAGGCCTGGATTGTGGGGGCAGGCTCAGGCCCACCAGGCAAACCTTTTCCTGAGATGAGGCAAAAGCTTCAGCTTAAAGTTGAGGGACTGGGAGTGCTGGCACCACACATTTCTGAAACATCACTGTAGCTTCCTTATGTGGAATCTGTCAGGGGGAATTATGAGAATGCAAGAGGCCATGTAACCCAATGCTCTGAGGAACCCCCTGGGAGTAAAGTGGTTCCTGTAAAGTTGGTTTTGGAAATATTGTGTTAGAAAGGTTATTTTTCTCTGGAGTAAGGAAAGCTTTTTGAAGGCAGGAGTGCAACAAAGCCCCCAGAAACACAATCCTGTTTGTGGGGATGGTCTTAGACTTTTGGATACTGATGATGAACCCCAGGTTGCCTAGGGTTTCTTGGGTGTATAACAAATCTGATTTGAGTTTTTCTAGATCTGTTGCTTGAATGAGGCAGTCACCTTGGCAAGTGATAAATATGAATGTCCTTTGACCTGCAGAAGACTATCACTGGAGACGGGCCATTTTGTGAATAGCCTGGGTGCAGTAGACAAGCCAAAGAGCCCAAAACTGATAAAGCATGGAATCTACTCTTAAGTGCAAGAGCCTCCTGTCAGCTTTTCTGCAGGAATGTGGAGGTTATGCATCTTTTAGATCTTGGGTAACCATGTAGACATTAGGGGAAATCATGAGCAACAGTTTTTGAAGAGTTAGCATTTTAAATTTTTGTACCTGTAAGAATCTGTTGAGCTTTGATGGGCCCGGGATAGGTCTTCTAGGTAACTGCTTTTCTTTGAACCAGAAACAGCCTGTAGTAAAATCCCTTTTCCTCTAATCTTTTGTGCAATGGTTCCACAGAACCTTGGGTACACAGCAGTTGAATTTGTTTTGTGGCCTCTCTCTCTTGATTTGGCGGAATGTCTGGAAAGCCTGAGCAAGTCAGAAATTGCCCGAACAGAAGTTTGTAGCCTTTTTTTTTTTTTTTTAATGATCTTGAATACCCACTGATCCCTGGTAATGTATGTCCATTTTTTTAAGAGGGACAGCTGTACTCCTAGTCTGGTAAGGGGATAGGGAGGTTGGGGTGGGGCTTGAAAGAAGGAGAAAGGGAGGAGCATGGGTGAATCATGATTGCTCCCCTGCTGGGACCCTGCTGACAGGATCCCATAGACCAATTAGCATTAGCTTGCAATGGTTTCGGCCACTGGTGCTGCCTTTGATTCCCATCCCTTCTAGGTCTCCTACGGCTTGTCTCAGACTGGAAGGCTGGAAAGGACCAGTGTTTGGTAGGATAGTTATGGCTGAAGTGGGGTGGCTGAATCTGAAGAATGTCCTTAACAGTCTGTATGGACTTGGCCTTATTACGTACTGCTTCAACCTTAGGACCAAAGCAGGTAGTCTTTGTCCAAAGAAGCATCCAAAAGACTTGATTTTACATGCTCAGGGAGAGATGCTCCCACAGCCAAGAATGTCTTCTAATAAATGATCCTGTAGCTGCTACCCTGCTAGATGCTTCCAGGGCATCATAGCCAAAGTGCAAGGAGTATTTAGCAATTTGAGAAAAGAAGCTGCATGTGTCTAGCAATTAGTAACCATTTGAAATGTTGGGACCAGCTAGAGCAAGTTCTGAAATATTCAAACAATTGGACTTACATATACTAAGTCCGAGATGCCATTTCTCTGAATATTCCCTTTTCTATGAGCTATGGAGATCTTCGAGCCTATATATAAAAGTTTGAAATTGTCTCTTCTCCTGTGTTTTCGGTCTTGTTTTCAGATTGTCAGCATTCGGCATTTTGAGTACAGACATTTCAATAAGGAACCCTAGCAGTTCCTTAGAGAGGGCCTTATTTTCAGTCCCCACCAATTTTTGCTTCATTTGGTCCACAAATGTCTCCTGATACTTGATCTTATGGAATTGGAAAAGCAGGGCCCTCCTAGCCAGGCTAGCAGAGGAGTAAACTTGCTTTCCAAACTGTCCAAGACTATACTTTCTTTGTCTGTTAGTGGAGGATTTTTAGAAGAGAAAGCTTTGGCTTTCTTAGGACCCTGAGTCACCATTTCAGGATCTGCTACAGGGTTCTTAAAAAGATTCCTACGGAAATCCAAAACTCTGTAAAATCTGTCTGGGTTCTGAGGAGCAGGTAGGAGGGAGTCTGGCTGCCAGTAAGAGTCCATCAAGACATCACCCACCATCTCTAAGACTGGATGAATGGCAAGAGGTTTATGCTAAGGATATTTTAGGAATTCCCTTACGCTCTTCTTGGATTGTGGGCAATCATGAGCTTTACATCGGAAATGTTCCCTGAGGGTGTGCAGGGCTCACCAAAAGATATGTCTACAAGGGGTGAAGCTGAGACTAGGTTCTCATCAGAGTCTGAATCTCCATAGGAAGCAATAGACAAACCTTCTTCAAAGGTATATTTCTCATTCTCATCCCCTGAACCAAAACAATATGAAAACTCCTGGTGGAGATGTCCCTTTCTCTTTTACCATGAGAAGATTCAGGGGCAGAAACAGGGAGGCTATGGCATCTAGATCTGACTACAGTAATCAAATCCTCAGCCAGCCTAAACAGGTCCTGCTGATAGGTGAGAGTTTAGATGTGGTAGCCAGTAGGCCTATGCTGGGGCAAGCTGGATGCAGCCTTTTTATGTGAGGCCTTAGGTTTAGGCGAGGCTTTACTGAAAAGCTTACCCAGACTCTGCCACAACTTGCTGTGACGAAAAGATTAGTTTGTTCTAGCTTTCTTGTATTTTGTATTGCTTCATTGCCATCTGTGTTTTGTATATTATATTGTGATTTATTTTCTTTACACTGTGTTTTATTTGCATTCTGCTTTAAACTGCATATTTAAAACTAGGAAAGAGACCACAGCTGTCTCTCTCACGAGTCATACAGAAATTACATTTTTTCCATTGTGTTTTTAAACTCAGCTGTCTTTCCAGTTGCCTGCCCCTTATTTTAATTTTATCACATAGGAGATTACTAGGCTATCAACCAGAAGGTCATTTTAAGCCTAGCCGTTTCATCCCAATGTAATACCGTAAAAATGCTAGTCAATACCGAAGGTTGCATTTAGTGATGACTAGGCTTGTCCAGGAGAGGCATGGGCGCCATGCCCAGTAACAATTTACGGTGCCCCATACACTCGGCCAGGTTCCTCTTGAACAGTGTCACAGAGGTGCTCTGCTTCACATGAATTAATAGCCAGTTCCAAAGACAGGGCAGTCGCTGGGAGATAAATCTGTCCCTCCAGCATGTCTTATTTAAGTCGCAGGCCATATTTACATCCTGGAATGGGTAGTCCTAGCCCCGTTTGATTTACTGATATGCAGCAAGTTCATTAGGTTTGGGTCCTGGATTGCTCTATAGGCCAGGCATAGGTCTCCCCTAAGAAGTCTATATGACATGGAGTACGGTGACAGGGACTTTAGTCGGTCTGTGGAAGGCAAATGCTAGAGCACCTTGATCTTCTCTGTTAGAAACCTGAGGTCTTTCCAGTTGCTGCAGGTGCTCTGTATGGTACATGCCAAATGGGGCTTTATACTCAATTATGGGCCAGATTAGTGTCGAGTATAGAGGGGTTATAACCTCTTTTGCTCTTGAGGTGATGCCTTTACTAATCAAGTGTGCTACATGGAAAGCCTTCCTTACTACAGTAGACACATGGCGGTCAAAGTTAAGGTTGCAGTCAACTTGTGATCCCAGGTCCCTTACCACTTCATGTGTACTGATGTTGATTTGACAGTGTGAAGGAATACTGTTTGTGCCGAAGGGAATGATGATGCATCTCTGCATTCAGTTTGAGACCGTGACTATACCATCAGTTGTCGGTCTGCATGAGACCCTCCAGGAGTATACTGACATAATTTGGGGATTTGATGATTGTACCTAGTTTGCAGTCATCTGCAAACTGGGTCAGCCACAACTCCTTTGTTACATACTTCTCAGATGTTCAGGTCAAAACTAACAGTAGGGGGCCCAGCACTGACCCCTGTGACTCTCCACTGGTAATATGTCTGCTGGTTGACGTGGAGTCACCCACTTTGACAGTGTGTGTCCATCTTACAACAAAGGGGTTTACATTCAGTTTGCTAATTTTATTGGTAATGCCTGAATGTGTTATTATTTTGAAAGACTTTGCCAAGTTGATGTATGCTGTGTGTACACATTTTCCCTTGTCAATGGCCCTAGTCATATTTTCAAAGAAGTTCACCAGATTTAGCAGGCATGATCTGCCTTTGATGAAGCCAAATTGGGTAGGATCTAGGGATTTGGAGTTCGCCTATGTCTGTTTATGATGTCCATAATGATATGTTCCATGGCCTTACAGATGAGGCTGGTCAGGCTTATGGGTCTGTAATTCCCCTGGTCTGTTGCTAAGCGACCTTTCTGGAGGGGAATAACTGTTGCTGTTCTCCATTCCGCAGGAACACAGCCTGTTAGGCTATGATTGAAAAGGGTACTTAACAGTGATGCTAGTTCATGTTTAGAAGACAGCCTGGGATTTTGTCTGATCCCATAAATGCTGTGTTTTTTGCCTTGGATAAGGCTTTGAGGACCTGCACTTCAGATATGTAGGATGGGGGGAGTTTGGGGGAAGGTTTGTGATGAGTTAGGAGGGGAATAAGGGAGTAAAACTTTCACCAAACCTATCCACTAGCAGGTTTGCTATCTCTGTGAGGTCAGTGTGTGTGTGATACCTTTGGTCACTAGTTCTGCACATGCCTGGGTCCTAACTTTTAGGCTACATATGTAGCTGTAAAAGGCCTTATGGTTATCCTTGGCTGTACTTGCTATGTTTTTCTCAAAGGAGCCCTTAGAGGATTTGACAAGTTGTCTTATTTGCTGTTGAGGCTGTGTGGAAGGTGCTTTTCCATTGCTGGGGTCTTGCCCTTGTTTTCATGGACAGAAACGTTTTGTGTTTATTGTAAATTTTGTTGATGCTGGATGTCCACCATGGCAGCTTGCTTTTACTTGGGGCTCTACCACTGATTCTTTCTGATACAGCCAAGTTTATACACTTATGCAAGTGATTGTACAGGGCTTTGGTGAAGCTACGGTGTAGTTACCACTTCCAGCTTGGGGTGAGGCTTGGAATGTATTTATACCTTTCCCTAGGAGGGTATAGTTTACCTTGGTGAAGTCTTTTAGTCTGATTTCACCCTTTGTTATTTCTGGTGTTAGTGCCAGCTCAAATGTAACTGATTTGTGGTCAAATTTAACTAATGAGGGTCTGACAATTGCAGCAGTGCATCCATTTGATATGTTATTGAGGACCAGATCTAGAATGTTTGTTCCTCTTGTCAGGGTATGAGCAATTTGTTCCAGAGCATTTGAATTAACAAAGTCAAGGAAATTTTGTGCTAGTGAGTTGGAGCTAGCATAGGTTTCCCATCTGATGGTGGGATTATTGACATCCCCCATAACCAGAGTGTTCAGTAAAATTTGGATTGGAGGGGAATCTATAACTAGCTATGACTTGAATGGGGGTCTTAGTCACCGTAACCTGGACTTGGAGTAACTACATGGAGTTGTCCAGTCTAACTAGACAGGAGGTGAATTTCTCTCTAATATACATAGAAACACTGCCACATGTGGTTTTCACACATTCATTTTGAGGGCTAAAGGTGTGTAAGGCATTGTATCCTTGCAAGACCAGGATACTCACTGAGGCTTTGAACCAGGTTTCAGTGACTGCACAGACATCTACATCTTCTAGTGATTAAAGTGCTTCCGGGGAGTGAAGTTTTTGGTTTAAGCTCCTAGCATTTATCAGCATGACCCTTATTTTGTTCTAATTGGTTAATTTCACCTTAGTAATGTTGTTTGAGACCTTGCCTAAAAAAGGCACTGTGGGGGAGGCAAGAGACTTTGCCAGCAGCTGAAAGCCTAGAGGTACTAGGTGCAAACTGGCAAGGCAGTTAGGTTTTTTCAACCATGGCTTCCCAGGCTGAAAGGAACTGCATTCCTTTTGAATGACACCAAAAACTAAGACAATTATTGAAAGCAATAATTTTTTGTTTATACTGCGACATCATTCTAGGTGAGAGTAGTATGATGTTCAAAGCTATGAACATACCTGCCTGGGGCACATGCTCAGCAGTGTTCATCCATGTCCCTCTTAATATAGTCCAATGAGGTACTTCTCAGGTTGTTCACACCAACATGAATTATGACAGTGTCATAATGGTACTTGCTGCTGAGAGACTGAAGTGAACACATGATCTGATGTATCCTGCCAGCGGACAGGCAGCTGACTGTGACTTTCTCCTTGTCCATCCTGGTGAGTGGGACATCCGTGTATCTCATTATTGAGTCTCCAATGACAAGAAAATTTGGTTTTGAGTGTTACGCCTTACAGGCTTGGCATGTATGTTGCTATGTGCCATGGGAGCTATGGGGACTGTTAGTTGTAGAAGTCTTGTGTTTTGGAGGTCTCTGGTGTTTCAGTAAGTATTCTGAGAGAACCTACAAGTATATAGATTGTTGTGTTTGATGCATACTATGTGTATGAGTAGTGGTACTATGTGCATGTTCTGGAGCATTTCTCCCCGGGCCTCCGCTGAAAACAGGATCTGTGGAACATAGTCAGACTTTCCCGGTCAACAAATGTTAAATAAAACAAAAACAATGTGTAGTGGTGGGTGAGTTGACAACCTCTTCTGTGTTACTGTTTTGAGTGGGACAGAGTATGGATTCAAGATTCTCGGTGTAGATACATCTCTCCCACTCTGTACTAGAGTGAGTTATTAGTAGAGGGGTTGTCGCTGTACAAGAGGCAATTGCTACACTGTCTGAAGAAACCCAAGTCAACACAGTTGGCAGGAGAAACAAGGGTAGCCCAACTGTCCATACCGCTACACTGAAAACTGCTGTCACTAGGGGTGGCTTTTCAGAATTGTTCACAGAGGAGGTCAGTGGCTGGATATTTCTCCCTGGGGTTTTATTTTTATTTATTTATTTATTTATTTATGGTTTGTTTTGCAGATTGTTTAATAGGTTACAGCTCACTACCAGTATTTCTTTGACCAGGAAAGCATTAAGGATGAGGGCTACAATAGTGTGCTACAGTTGTATCTAAGGGAAAAATTGTTGAATTTAACTGTCCGGCTTTGGTGCACAATTGTGCGGCAGTACACAGTGCTGCCCAATGCGTAAACAAGCAGAAACCTGCTCAAATGCAGGGCCTGAATACCAGAAGCTGAAAACTTGAAAAAAAAAACTTTGAAAAGATTCAAAAGGACCAATGAGGATGCTTATTCCAAGACCTAGAGCGACCTCCCTTTACCAGACAGGGTTCAATCAGCACAATCCTCTCAATAAAGTGCACATTGGTACCTTCCAATCAAAGAAGGCATGAAAAACATGGTCAGAACAAACAACCACTATAAACAGACCCAGATGCAGCAAGTCTATATCTGGACTGTGCAACAGCTACTAACTACCCTAGTTTCAGCGGGAACACTACAGACATGTTTAACACGGCAAAAAAATAGCAATAAGACACTACAAAAATGTTTAAAACAACAGAAAAACATCAAGGAAGCTCTAAAGAATGTTTTAAACATCAGTTATTTAAACACTGCTTGGTGGGAAAACCAGAACAAGCAGAATAGACAGCTTTGAAAAAGTGAAAAATACCAGTAAATACTTAAACAGTGAAAATAGCAAAAAAGCTTTGTAAACAGTGAAAACAGCAATAAAATTTGATTCAACAGGCACAGTAATGCACAAATTTGCAGTACAACAGTGTAGTTTAGTACATAGTACGTAAACAAAGTACAAAAGTAGGCAGTAGACAATAAAAAAGTGCAGTAAATAGTATAAAAAAAGCAAAAAAAAAAGACAACTTATGTAAGTAGCTTGTCTGGTATCTCAGCTCACAGTTGTGGCTGGTAGCCCACCTCAGTTCAAATGCAGGGCCCAAATACCGAAAGCTAAAAACTTGAAACATTTTTAAAAAGATTCAAAAGGACCAATGAGGATGCTTATTCCAAGCCCTAGACTGACCTCCGTTTTCCAGGCAGGGTCCAATCAACATAATCCTCTCACTAAAGTGTAGATAGGCCCCCTTCCAATGCAAGATGGCCTGGAAAACATGCTCAGAACAACCACAACAAACAGACCCAGATGCATCAAGCCTGTATCTGGACTATACTACACAGCTACTAGCTACTCTAGTTTCAGCAGGAAACACTAGAGAAGGTTTAACACAGCAGAAAAATAGCAGTGAGACACGTCTTCCCTCTCCTATTTCACTGGGTATTGTAAGTAAGCACAGTATTATCATTTTGAGAAATCACTCCCCTTCAGGTATTTAAATTTATTGGCCATCCCACAGTATTCCATACAGCCAGAAAACAATGTGCCCACCCCCCTTCCAATCTATACTTGTTTGTTCTTCTTTCGGCTTTTCCTGGTTAGGGGTCGCCACAGCAGAACTCCGGTCCGCTAATGATTGGCAGTAGGTTTTTATGGTGCTGAGGTGCCAGCCCGACGCCCAACCTTGAACAAAGGCATGCCCATTCACGCATGTCTTTCGAATGGCACTCGAACGCGGGGAGGACATGCAGACTCCACACAAAAGGCACTCCAGCCGAGAATTGAACGGGAAAACCTCTTGCTGTAAGGCGACAACGCTACCGATGCACCACAGCGACTTCCCTTCCAATCTATACTACTCTCTTAAAATGAGTGGCTTTCCATTCAGATAGATAAAGCTTAAGTCACCCCCTTCTTTCATATTCAACTGCTTAATGCACACTGCAGCTCTTAGGATATTATACCATTTTTTTTCCATCTTAAGTTTAAAATCTGCAACATTTACTCAAAGACCACCAAATATTGGACAGCCCACATTCTACCTCTCAGTAGTTATCTTGAGATTAGTGCTGCTGTTCTGCTCCCAGTGAGAGAAGGAGCATAGGGACATTATTTCCTGGAGACTGCTGATCACTGGCAAGCCTAATAACTGATTTATAGGTGCCAGCTTGAAACGTGTGCTTACATTTTGCTTCTGGTGACAGAAGGAGCAGACTGCATTAATTCCCGACTGTTTCTAATTGGGCAGTGAGTGCCTGTGTAAGACCTTCCTGCTTAATCGTTGCTATTCAAGGCATCTACCACAAAGGCTAAAAGCCAAAAGACCCTTGCATCATCTGGGGCAAGACTGTGGATCAACAAAGAGCCTGTGGCCTAATTCTTATCTTGGGATTGGTGACACTGTTTTGCTTCTGGTGACAGAAGAAGCAAGGGGGCATTGTATCTCAGCAGTGAGAAGCTGTGGTGAGACCAGCACTAGTAGTAGCCAGGAAGAAGCCATTCAAACGACTCCCCTCTTTTCATAATTCTTGACAAGCTATTTCTTTCTTTTCAGTAAATACTCCTTGATTTCCTGGTGTGTAACCTAACTTCAGAATAGAAAAATAAACAAGTAATCTATGGGGTATCCCCGAAGTCTCAAACAACCCACTAAACAAGTATAATGGGTCCAAAAACAAAACAGTGTAAGAAACTTCTCTGCGTGGAAGATTTTCAGTACATATATTGCTAGTTAATCACTGTATATTAATCAGATCAGACAACAGTAGTAAAAGTAGCGAACAATGCACTAGCCAAACACCTTTCTCTTCATAAAAGACACACAGGTTTTAAGTTCTAGATCCTGGATTGCATAGACATGGGTGATCTTGAAGAAGACATCCCAAATATTCTGGAGAAACATGAACTCATGTGGCAATTAAAGCTGAACTCTTTTAGGAAGCCTGGACTAAACTACTACTATTCAATTAAAAGTGTACTGGAACTTTGAAAATTGCCACATTGTTTACATGACTAATTTTATTTTAATTTATTCTACCAGGTGGTTTTAAATACCATGTTAAATCAGTTTTACTTTAAGTGTATATTTTGTTTCTATCATCATACATTTTTTCTTTTTCTTGTTCTCTTTTTTCCACTTTATTCAAAATGATGTGTAATAACAATACTAATTATACAATAATATTTTTATAGATAGTTTTTAGGGTTCTTGTACACAGACCTGAAAAAGTCTAAAACGAAAGTGATCTTGGTTAACAATATGTTACGAAAATAGAATATGAATTTTACAATTGATTTTTTTTACATGCAAAGTGTATATGTATATATTTTTTGATTGCCAAATGGACTAAGGTTGATATATTTCCAGCCATACAGTATATGGTCTTGGATAAAATCACAGGTTTAATAAGCTGGTTAAATAAGAGGTACCACATCATTATAAATTTTATTTAAAGTACATAAGGGTTATATTATTATGACAGTTACTAAGTAGGGCAGGACCAGCTCGAATGTCACACTGATGGGGGAAGGGATGTGAATTTGAACTGCGGTTATGTTGCTGCGGTAGCGTTTTCGCCTCGCAGTAAGACGTTGTCCTGTTCGATTCTCAGCTTGAGCGTCTTCTGTGTGGAGACATGCGTGAATGGGCATACCTTCGTTGAAGGTTGTGCGTCAGAGCTGGCAACTCGACATGTAAAAATCTACTGCCAATCATTAGCGGATCGGAGTTCCACTGTGGCGACCCCTAACCGGGAAAAGCCGAAAGACACAACAACAACAACCAATAACACTTTTACAGCACAATAAACCACTCTCTTGCCTGATAAAAAGTACATACATACATACATACATACACACACACATATATATATATATATATATATATATATATATATATATATATATATATATAAAGCTTGTGCGGAAACTATTAGTCTGTTAATTTTGTTTTACATGGATCACTTGTCTGTGTACTTAAATGATTTTCGATTGGAAACGGACTGCCTGCCTTGCTTGGATTACTTTTGAATACTTAGTAATTCTGTACCAATATTTCATATTATATATATATTTTTTTGACCTAAGACGAGTTTAAGTTTGTTACTTCTACTACTATTGTCTCATCTGATTAATATACAGTGAGATATAGGGACTGAAAATATTCCATACAGAAACGTTTCTTACACTAACTTCAGAATAGCTGACATAATACTTCATCCATAAATCATCAGGGTCTATACTTGTTAGGTTCCCCTCAAGAGTTTTGCAGTGCCCTGTACAGACAGAGACACCTTGAGCTGACATTTTTCCTGTAAAAGCACCATTGAAATTTCACCAATACCTAGCTGCACACAGCACAACTAGGTTGCACTGACAAGCTCTCCCCCCGAATTCCAAACCAGATACTCCTAGCATTATTTTACATCCTCACTCCAACTGTCTAACCAATACAAAAGGGTTGGTTGCTATGGATATGAACTTTACTACTACCTCTGTTACCAGCTTGGTGAATATGGGCATCCTGAGGCAATGCAGAAATCTCATACCAATACTTGCAAGCTCTAGGTCCATCCCTCTATGGCCCACGAAACCCATAACATGTACTTAAACTTAATGGAAACACTCAACATCGAACCCAATACCCTATTCATCTAACTTTAATTACCCCTCTATCAACTGTGAATTATATACAGTATCAATTGTACAAGCACAGAGATTCCTGGATTTTGTAAACACATACTTCCTGGACCAGATTCCCAATACACCAACCAGGGTGCAACCATAATGGATCTGGTTCTCATTAATATGGGAGAGTGCTGCACATCCCCTAGTGTAATATCTTCTCTAATAAGGTCAGAGCACAAAATGGTCTCCTTTGAAGCAGAAATAAAATCTGGAACTCCAGCTAACCCTAGAATATTCAGGAACTACTCTAAGACTAACTTCCAACAATTATTTTATAACCTGGCACAATCTGAAGCACCCATAAACCCTGAGAACAGTTGCCTTTGTGGAACTGCTCACAGAAACCCTATTCAAGCAGGTTAATAGCTGCAAAGAGCCAGCAATTACCACCAGGAAAACATATTGAACTGACTCAAAAAACAAGTCACCCTGATGGAATCACATCAACAGACCGTACAATAGAAGGAAGAAATCATGGCAAAAATTAGGAGATGCAACACCTAGCAGGATAAAAGCACGCTTGTCATACTTTAACAACTCAGAAGACTAATAAAGTCTACTCAAGCCAGATTTTAGGTAAATTTGGCCTTCCAGGCCATGGACAACTGCAAGGCATTCTTTAGCTACGTCTGCAACCTCAAAGGCAATACAGAATTGTGTGCAGAGCTCATTGTAAATGGAGCCACCTATAATGAGTATCTAATCATAGCTGACATATGAAGATATTTTGGAGCCTCCCACAGGAAACCAGTACAAAGATTCAGATGGAGCCATACAGCAAGGGAAAGAACAGGAAACTGTGGCAACTGAGACACAGTCAATATTGTGGAGTGATAGGTTAGTGAGTTCCCACATGAAACAGCAATGGATGACACTGTGAAACTGAAGAGAACGTGTCACAGGAAGAAGCTCTACAACTTTCTGTAGAATGCCAGCAGGAAATGGCGAACAAAGAATGTACCTTCAGTTTAGAAGAAAATGATCTAAGAGAAGAGTTACTTGATTTAATAGACATAGATATACATATTAAGATCAATGAAAGAAATAGACTGTAGAAGGTCAATAAAACCCAAAAAGTTAGAAGTCTGATAAAACAAATGAACACAGTAATTAGGACTGACCACAGAGATTTGTGCGAAATAACAGAAGTGAATAGGATACATTACTAGCAGCCAAATTAATAACAGATAAAATCCTACCACAAGAACACAGGGTAGTAAGGGAAAGGACAGGAAGAAATCACATGCCATCATGGAAGTTATCGAAGAGAGAAAACTATACTTTAAGACAAAAAGTGTCACTGTTAGAAGAGGGAACAGATTAACAAAAATATTCAGAAAGATTAACGTAGTAAAAGGAATGCGCAGTATTATTATGGATCAAGATCTATCATGCACTACCGCAAATAAAAAAATATCAGCACAGGCAAAAAAAACTTAGAAGATACAAAGATAAATATAAAGGAAAAGTAAAATTAAGCAATTTATGACCCAAAACATTTTTATAGAGAACTGGGAAATAAGGTAAAAGGAACTGAAAGACAAAAAAAAAAAAGAAAAAAAAAATAGATACATTTTGGAGAAGTATTTATGAAGATCCTGTGGAACATACAGATGCTAAATGGACAGAAATAAAAGAAATAATAAGAAGTTAAAATGTATGGGATATAAAATGGGATGAAGTAACGGGCAAAGAGATTGAAACAAAGTTAAGAAAAGCCTCTAATTTGAAAACCCCCAAGCCCAGATGCAATACCTAACTCCTGGCTAAAAAAGTACTAACATCTTTGCATCAAGATTTAGCCATGAGTAAGAACTATTTATATGCACACACCGAACAGACACCAGCCTGGCTAACAACAGGAAAAGCAATGCTCCTACTTAAGAATGAACCTGCAAGCTACCCTAAAAATTAAAGGCCAATAACTTGCCTTCAGACGATGTTATAAACTATACACTGGAACAGATGCTGACAGACTATAATCATTTAGAAGAAAACTCAATTACGGCAATAGAACAAAAAGGGTAATAAAAAAAGTTATATGGAACAAAGGATCACTTGTTTAAGTCACAGAGAACCATAAAAAGTGGAAGAATCTAAATATGGTATGGATAGAATACAACAAAGCAATTGACAGTATCCCACATTCATGTATACGAGTGCTTAAAAATGTATAACTTACACCCATACACTGTTAAACTACACCACAGTAACCATGAAACAGTGGCAAACCACTTTGTATTTAAGCCATGATCAAGTACAAATTATTACTCCAGGGTTAAAAATCCAAAGGGGGATATTCCAGGGTGACTCTCTGTCACCGCTGCTCTTTTGCCTTGCCATTAACCCATTAAGCTGTCTACTTAACAGATTAGGTCATGGCTATAATTTGGCTCCCAGAAAGCAACAAAGAGTAAAGAGTTATCTTCTGATGTAAAACTGTATACCTCATCACATGAGGAACTGAAAGCACAACTGCAAGCTGTCAAAACTTTTTCAGATGATATAAGAATGTAATTTGGTCTTGATAAATGTGCAAAAGCAACCTTTAAAGCAGGAAAAGTGCAGCACCAAGAAAACATCAGTTTGGGACAAGAATGTGACATAAAAGAACTTGAGCAAGAGGGAGTGTATAAATATTTCGGAATTGATGAAGGATCAACAATAAAACATGAACAAATGCGAATAAAACTCAGTAGGGAATATTTTAGAAGATTAATTAATCCTGACAACAGTGCTGACATCTAGGAACAAAGTTCAAGCTATAAACCAATTCGCTCTTCCTGTCCTGACTTACATTCTGGAGTTTTTTACTGGTCCCCAAAAGGTGTTGGATAGATTAGACAGGAGAACAAGGAGAATGCTTCAATGCTCATAAAATGATTTATAAAAATCAGTGCATACCAAGAATATGTATTCCCCGTTCCGAAGGCGGTATTGGCCTCCTTGAAATTGATTACATGTATAGATCTCCAATCGTGGGAATGCATACATATCTGCTGACCTCAAGACTCAAACATAGTGAAAGTTTTGAAATATGAGGAGAATAAATCTAAGATGTCTTCCCTTCTTAGTCTAGCAGAAGCATACTAGGATCAAGCAGGAATGGAAGTCAAACCAGAAGTAAATAAAAATCAGGCAACAAATGAATGTGCCAAAAAACAAAAGATAGACTATTATACAGTAAAGGATCAGATGAGAAGGCAAGATATGTGAAAAATGCATATAGTTGCAAGTATACAAAACTCCTGGAAGAACCTCATGTTGATCAGGATCGAATGCATTCCTGCATTAACCTTTCATCTTCTGGTTTGAATTTGCCTCTCCTTAACCATTCCTGGTTAAGGAAAGGCAAAGTCAAACCAGTAGATGAAAGGTTAATATCGGTGACCCATTGGTTTACAAAGTTCATTGAACATGGGGGAGAAACAGACAAATGTAGGTTTTGAAAAACACAAATGGAAACAGTTTCACACCTTGTTGCTGGTTACTAATGGCAGAAGGACTGTACACTGAAAGGCATAATAATGTGGCAAGACTGTTGCACTGGGGATTGTGCAAACATTATAAGTAGCTGAAAAATACTGGAAACATGAGCCACAAAGCATCATAGAAAATGAAGTCTACATCACATAGGATCACCTATTACCGACAGTTCAAAAGATAGATGTGAGAAAAATAGATACAGTGGTCCATGAAAAGAAGACAAAAAAAGCATTGATCGTTGAAATCACTGCACCCAGTGACTACAGTGTCTTGCGTAGAGAGAAACACAAAGTCATAAAATATCAGGATTTGCAGGCAGAAACGAGAGCAATGTGGAAGAAAGATAACCAGACAGTTCCAATAGTAGAAGGAGCAATGGGTCTTATAAAAAAGAATCTGCAGTCATATTTAGATATGTTACCGATACATGTAACTCCGTACGAATTGCAGGAGGAGTCATTACTGGGTAAATTGTGGGTACTGCGAAGAACACTTATGGCTGATATCAAAGACTGAAACAATACTAATTTCATGAACTTTAATCATACTTTGACTTAGGAATGGGGGTCCATTCCTGTCATGGTATTAGAAACCCCAAAGATTTAGAGAACTTAAAAAAAAAAAAAAAAAAAAACAACACAAGATGATGTAGCAAACCTTCTGGCTGACAAATTCAGCTCCAACTTTACCCCTCCTCCCAACCTTCCCTCAGGAAATACCATCAAATATAGCTCCCTCTGCTGTCACTAGGGAACAGGTATTTAATGCTCTCTAAGGCCAAGAACACTGCATTAATGGACCCAGACAAGATCTCAGGAGCAAAATAGCTTGAATGTGACCTATCAGGCTTTTTGGAATTGCTACTTAACTGTAGCGTCCAAACGGGCTTTGTGTCTCATGAATGCAGAACAGCAACAGTCATCCCTCTGCACAAAGGTGGGCCATCTACAGACCCTGGAAACACCAGACCCATAAGTTTCACTAGTGTCATATACAAAGCCTTGGAAAGAATTGTGTAAATGATCAATAATGACATAGGAAACCTCTAAACACTGGACCCAACCCAAACCCAACCCAATTTGGTTTTGTCAAGGGCAGGTCATGCCTACTCAACATGGTTGGACTTCTTTGAGAAGGTCACCAAAGTAATGGATAAGGGCAAAATGGTTTACAATGCCTACCTTTACTTGGCCAAAGTATGTGACACAATATCCACTCTGGCATTGTTGACAAACTCAAGAGGTTAGGTACAAACCCTTATGGCACCTGGTGGATAGCCAGCAGGCTCACAGACAGGATCCAGGAAGTTAAAATTGGGAATTCCACCACTACAAAGAGGCCAGTCATAAGTGGAGTCCCTCAGGGATCAGTCCTGGAACTGCTCCTTTTGGCACTTACTTCTTTGAAGTCAAGGCCAATGTCAGTGGCCTCTGGCTGACTAAATCTGCAGAGGACTGCAAATTAGGAGCGGTCACTGAATCTCCCACTGACAAAAATGTTCTCCAGGAAGGACTGACACAGACAAATAACTGGTGTCGGAGCCATGCACTAAAACAAAATGGCAAGAAATGCATAACAGTATCCTTCAGGAAGTCAGCCACCCCTGGTAACTATCATATTGACAACACACCCCTAAGAGTTGAACCAGTAGTCAGGAACTTGGGGGGGGGGGGGACAGACAGTAATTTAGCCTTTGACCATCATGTGTCTACAGTACTGAGGAAATCACATTAATGTTATGCAACTTATAAACAAAGATATGGCATCTAGATCCAAAGTAGTCATTGTTCCACTCTATTCAGCATTCATCAGACCTATCATTGAGTACAATGCCACCTTTAGTATGCACCTAACCAGGCATATCCAACAAATGGAACATCCACAGATGTTCCTCACTAAAAGAATATAGGGTGCAACATGTCCTATTCAGACTGCCTTAAGGCCCTATCCCTGTATTCTGTCTCCAAGAGGCTGTTGAGAGGAGATCTATACCTGGCATACAAGGCACTGTCAGACCCTACTTTGATGGAACTCTGGCATATCTGCAAAACAACCAGCACAAGAATTACCTGTTCTAAAGACTTAAACCTTGCCTGTGATCTAAATAGGAGCTGTGGGAGAGACATGTATCTATCCCAGAGACAACCTCTTCTCTGGAACAGGCTCCCCATCCATGTGAAGCAGAGTTCCTCCCTAACCCAATTCAACTGTAGCTTGGACAACTGAATAGGGAACAGGAAATTCATCCCTGGTTTAGCAACTATGTTTCTAATGGAGACAAGCAGTCTGTAAATGGTTCATCTCCTAAGCCCCGCTTACACTTATCAAGGGTAAAAGAACTTGTCAGAGAATTGGGATATATGGTTAGGCTTAAAAAGGCCATTGTAGTCATTAACCTAGTAAACACCTATGAATATATGAGCAACATCGGCACTAGGCTCAAGGCGCAGACTGGCAGCCACATCCTGAGAATGGAAAGCTGGGGTGATGATCTGATGACAAGGGATTCCAGGCTTTTCTTTGACAGACAGAAAAAGGTTGTCCGAAGTCAGAATCTACAAAGTGCCTGCAGACCAAACCAGCTTGTGCAGCGGTACAAGAACTCAACAGCATATCAGACTCCAAATGGGTCTTGATGGAAGCCTGTGCAACAACCTCAGTCACTACAGAAGAGTGCAAAAGTTTCTCACCTTCTTTAACTATAACAAACTTGTATGGACTGGCAGAATCTACAAAGTGCCTGCAGACCAAACCAGCTTGTGCAGCGGTACAAGAACTCAACAGCATATCAGACTCCAAATGGGTCTTGATGGAGGCCTGTGCAACAACCTCAGTCACTACAGAAGAGTGCAAAAGTTTCTCACCTTCTTTAACTATAACAAACTTGTATGGACTGGCGGACAGCAAATGAGCAATGCTCAGTACCCTATGCTTGAGACACTTTTTACACCCAGGGAGACCAACTTTGGCCCAACTGGTGGACGACATGGTACGAGAAGGCCCCAACCACTCAGCAAGGTGCTCAGTTAAAATCTCAACCTTACGACTGATTGTCCTACTGTGAAAGCGAGCACAGAACTGACAGTTAAGTATGTCGTGTTCTGGGCCTAAACAAGCTACGCAAGAAGAGTGAAAATCCCAGTGTGGTATCTGCTTGCCACAACACAGGCAATTATTAACTTTCTCTGACATTAGTCAAGAAACATATGAAAAGTTCCCCAACAGGGTACTTAACTTTAGACATTTTCTTTCTCTGGAGTGGACAGACCAACGTACTGACTAGCACTGCTTCAGGCTCCAACAGCAAGAAAGAACTGAAGTTATGGCACTGGCTGACTTCCTTTATACCCGGACATCTTGACGTCAGTCAGGGAGTCTACCAGCTCCTGGAGGGGGAGCAAATTTGCTGCTAGTTGCGCCAGCCAAGGGTTTCACAGCAGGAAATCCCATTAGTTAGGACTGCAACAATGAAACACTAAACATCCACATATCTTTCCCTTGTTTCTTGTAAATCATTGAGGCTTACTTATTTAAAAAAGATAACAAAATACTGGCATTTCCTTCCTTAAACACACTGGAGCTAATGTACGAGTGATGCTTCATAGCACCAGACTGGCTACCGATGAGGAAAAAGTTTTTTTTTTTTTTTTTTAATTAAAAATGTTGTTGGTTTGGAATCCATATTAATTTAAGATGGAATCTGCAATGTCTGCTTAAGTTAAATGTTGTGCTTTCAAGCAGACATTCCACTCCCTGTACTGCTTACTTCAGTTCTATTTGTTTTTCTTCATGGTCAAAGATGTGATAAGAGGTTTGAGAATATACTGTCAGCATCCACTGTTCAGTTGCGTTAATTGTTTCATTACTCAGTATTCATATGGTCTGACATCTGCTTTAGTTACACAATGCATTTTTTTATATAAATACTAGTATTCCTCCTTTGTTCTAGTAGACTCAAGCAAATTTACCTGGTCTACCATGAATGTGTGTGAATAAAGATTGTTCCGCGTTGTTGAATCCTTAATTTTGTTAGTCCATGACACAATAGAAAGCACAAAGAGTTGTAGCCAAATTTAGTATGCCAATGACAAGAAAAAACAAATTAAGGAGATTCTACTCATGTATTACAAATATTTCAGACATTTTATTAAAATCTGTGTAAAACAGAGGAATGGGAAACCAAAAAAAATGGCACAAATAGAGGTACTTAGGGTTTGAGGAAGACTGAGGATAAACAATTAATAGTAAGAGATTAAATAAAACTGATGCATACATAATCAGTCAACAGGAAGGACTCCAAGATCAAATGGTATTTCTGTGGAAATGTGTAAGTTATGAGGGAAGGTAGTGGCAAAGATCTGTAAAGGCTTCATTTAATAATCCAAACAAACTGCACAGTCCAGGTGAATAGGAAGAAACGTACACTACTTGTGGAAAATACCAAGAAGTCACACATGGGATCAGAAAAAGTAAAACGCAGTAAGGCTGCGATAAAAATCTAGTCAGAATGAAAGTTAAAAACATTTAATACAAATTATAAACAAAATAAGAAACAAAGTTAAGAGCTTTTGCCCCTCATCACTTCAAAGCGGACTTCTTCAGATTTTCATTCAACAATATTTTAAAATGGGGGTGGTGTGCAAGCATCTTGGAAGAGAGCTATGGTGGTGGTATAACCAAAAGACAGTAAAGACCCTTCAGATATGGCTTCATACAGACCCTGTTTTAAACACGGATTATAAAAAGTATTCATCTAAAAGACTGAGAAAGGCAAATTTCTTACCAAAACTGAAAGACTTGCACTAGTGTTTTCTGGAGGGGGGAGGCACGTTTGACAACATTAACAAAACAATGATGAACCTGAAGGGACAAGAGTAAGGAAACACCACTACTTTAGCAGAGTCTTGTTGCACAGAAAGAATTCAAAAGGGTCAGTGGGGATTTTGTGAGTAGGACAATGGTAGCATTTGCTTTTCCAGACAGAATTGGATTACTGAGGAATATAAAGCCTCATGGCTAAGAATTAAGGTGGGAGAGTTCCTCTCCAACAAGCTGTGTTTGAACAAAGGAACCAAAAAGGGATGTTCACTTTTCCTTATATCATCTTATTTATACTACATGAGCAAAGAAAGAAGGGTTTCAAAAATTCAAGGACAGAATTGGTGTGATAATCAAGAAAAGTTAAAGTTAGCCCTACCCACAAATGATATAATTTTACACTTGATATATACAAAAAAGGACATTTCTGTACAGTAAAATGCTTTGAGACAGTATGAAGTCTTTTCAAGATACAAAATATGGTGATAAAAGTTTTAGTAAACTATGCACCAATGAATGAAATGGTTCAGCAACAGTCACACTTAATGGAACATAAGATGAAGAATGGACTATGGGTTAAAAAGGTTTCTATTATGGTGACTAAGGATACGTGCAAAAACACAAAACAGAAGACAATACAAAAATTAAGAAACTGGACACTCAATTATAGATACTGAGAGTAAGACACGGACAGTGAAAATACTTTTAATGTCTTCAATCTTATATACAGATCAAGCATATTTTTGTCACCCAGACAAGTTGTTGATGGCAATAAAGCAATGAAGAGGGAAGAGTTAAGTGGGATAAAAATGATTTTCTCTGTAGGACAAGGTGATTTAGGGTTATCTGATTTGAAGAGGTATTTTATAGAACAGCAAAGTAGCAGAAAGTGTTCTAAGAACTAAGCCAGCTTGGAATGGAGAAAGGAGAGTTAATGCAGATGTCTGCAAGTAGGGTTACTAAAACACTGCGAGAGGAACGAGGGACTAGAATTTATTGGAGAAAATCAGCAAAGGAACCAAGGTATTGGGAGCAAACATCACTAGAGGGAATGGAGAAAGGAGAGTTAATGCAGATGTCTTCTGCAAGTAGGGTTACTAAAACACTGCGAGAGGAACGAGGGACTAGAATTTATTGGAGAAAATTAGCAAAGGAACCAAGGTATTGGGAGCAAACATCACTACAGGGAAGTATGACACAATGGGATGAGACTAAGCCGTAGTACATGTTAGAGATTGCCTTCCCAATCTGCAGCTGATAAGGAGTAGAAGTGAACTGGAAACGATAGGGGACTGTTAAGTGAAAGACCAACCCTGGAAAAGTTCTTACTCCAGGCTAGAACAGACAATGCTGTTACAAAGGATAATTAACAAGTTGTAAAATATTGCATGATAACTATAAGACTCAGTCAGAGGAGGTTAGAAAAGTTTGGGAAAGCAGAATAAACAAATTACAAATAGGCAAAGGGAAAAACTCTGTAGGGCTCCTAAGCAATCTACAAAGTCTAGAAGGTTTACAATTATTGGCATGGAAGTATTTACAGTGGCACCTTGGTACTTATCGGCTTCAAAACTCGTCACATTTTGATGAGAAAAAATCTTCTTGGTAGTAATCATTTGTTTGGCACTCATCACTCTTGCTAGAATAGGTCTGCTGTCACTTTCTTGTGTTTTTTTTTGGTCTATATCACTTTGTCAAACAAACTATTTATCAAATACCTCTGTTGAACTTTATTTATCGAAACTTAATCCATCAAATGCTCGTTTTACAAATTTTTTTCCCAGGAAGAAAAATAGTTGGCCAACCTAGCAACCATCACAAAAATCACAAAATTTAAAGCCCCCCCCCCCCCCCAACTAAATATACCAACTCCAAAACTCCACTACAGTGGGGAAAAGGGCAAACTCCTGATGATGGCCAACTAGTTTTTCTCCCTGGGAAAAAAATTGCTAAAGTGCGCAATGGATTAAGTTTTGATAAATAAAGCTCAACAAAGAGGTATTCAATAAATAGTTTGTTTGACAAAGTGATAGGGACCCTTTTTTGTTTTAATTGCTGTGCTATTCTCTGTGCAAAGTAGTACAGTACTGTATAATCATGGGTTCTAAGAAGGTTTGTGATAACAGCCAACAGAAAAAAAACACACCACAAGAGAGAGATAATAGAGAAATATGAGAGTGGTATCCGCGTGTCTGATCTTGCTATAGAGCACCGAATGACAAGAACAACCATCTCCACCATCATGAAAAACAGACAGGACATCAAAGCAGATAATGTTGCTAAAGGAGTTAAAGCTATGACAAAACAAAGATCACAGACACTAGAGGTAGTGGAAAAATTGTTACTGCTGTGGGTAAATGAAAAACAGCTGGTGATAGTATTTCAGAGGCCATCATTTGTGAAAAAGCAAAAGTGTTGCTTGATGCTACTGAAGTGTTTAAAGCCAGTCATGGGTGGTTTGAAAACTTTAAAAAGAGAAGTGGCATACATAACGTGGTGCAACATGCAGAGGCAGCCAGTGCCAACAAAAAAGCTGCCGAGGAATTTGTTCAGGAGTTTAAGATGCATGTAGAGGCAGAGGGTTTTATTCCCCCAATAAGTGTTCAGTTGTGATGAGACAGGCTTGTTCTGGAAAGAAATGTCCAACATGGCCTACCTACATCACTAGAGAGGAAAAGGCATTACTACCAGGGAACAAGCCAATGAAGGTTCATAGGTTTCATAGGTTCATACTAGGCTATCTGACCGAGGGCATTTACAAGCCTAGCCCATAGTTTTGTGGCTTACGCCACCCCTTTAGTATGGGGAACTATACCCATTATTTTGCTGTGCCTCTGTCGAGCAGTGACACTGAGGTAATCCCTGGGGTATATCTGCGATCTCCCATCCATTGGTCAAGATTTCTCTTGAACAAGGCCAGTGAGGTGCTCTGCCTCACATATACCGGGATTTTATTCCACAGCATAGGGAGTCTTTGGGTGATGAATCTATCCCTCCAGCACGTCCTATTAATAGCCGTGTCGAGGTTTAAGTCTCCCGCCCTTGTGGCTCTGACAGATCTAGATTTTTTGAGGTGAAGCATATTCATCAAATCTGGGTATGACATGGCCTTGTATGTTAGGCAAAGGTCACCTCTGAGCAAGCGGTAGCGACTGAATAGAGCTGGAGTTCACACAGTCGGGCAGCATAGGAGAGATGTTTGAGAGCGTTTATCCTTTTGGTGAGGAACTTTGTGGCCTCTCCAGCTGCTGCAAGTGTCGGGTCAAATACATTCGAATGGGGCATTGTACTCAATCATTGGTCTGATGAGTGATGAGTATAGGGAGACTATGACCTCCCTTGATCTAGATGAGAATCCCTTCATGATAAGGTGGGCAATGTAGAAGGTCTTCCTAACTACTTTAGCTACATGGGTGTCGAATGACAGACTACTATCAACCTGGGTCCCCAGGTCCCTGATAACTTCTTCTGTGCTCAGTGGATTGCCACCTATTTGGTAGCTAGGGGTAACCTTGTTTTTCCCGAAGGGTATGACTATGCATTTTTTGGCATTTAACTTTAGGCCATGGCTCTGGCACCAGTTATCCGTTTCTGTGAGACCCTTCTGAAGGATATCTGTGTCAGATGTGTTTTCTACTATGGCGCCCAGTTTGCAGTCATCTGCAAACTTTGTCAGCCATAACCCTCCTGTGTTTGCTTGTACTTCGGAAAAGTAGATGCCAAACAAGAGTGGGCCCAGGACTGAGCCCTGTGGTACACCACTTGTGACAGGCTTTAAGTCTGACATGGCGCCAGCAACTCTGACCCTGTGGGTTCTGTCACTCAGCCAGTTTGCAACCCATCTTGTGATGGACATGCTAAATCTGTTGTTGTGTGGGAATGCAAGTGGGGATTTAAAACTTAAGCATCTCCTAGTCTACTACAGTGAAAACCCATGAGTTTTCAAGAAAAATAATGTGATAAAATGCAAGTTACATTTGATGTGGAGGGCTAATAGTGAAGTTTGGGTCACCAGGCATTTCTTCATGGAGTGGATGAATGAAGTGTTCGGGCCATCTGTGAAAAAATATTTACTGGAGAAATATTTGCCTCTGAAGGCTCTGCTTGTTTTGGACAATGCTCCTGCTCACCCTCCAAGCCTGGAGGACAACTTGTTGGAAGAGTTTAACTTCATCACTGAGAGGTTGTTGCCCCCTAACACAACTCCTCTGATCCAGCCCATGGACTAGCAAGTCATCTCTAATGAAAAAAAAAAACTTACACAAAGGCACTTTTCTAGACATGCTTTGAAGTGACCTCAGATACAGAGCTGGCCTTGAGAGAATTCTGGAAAAAACATTTTCATATCCTCTAGTGCCTAAATCCTATTGATAAGGTCTAGGGGTAGTCTCTCACAGGACCATTAACTCTACCTGGAAGAAACTGTGGCCAGAAGTGGCAACTCAGAGAGACTTTGAAGGCTTTGAGACTGAGCCTAGGCCTACAGGCATTGTGGAGGATATTGTGACTCTGGGGCAGTCCATGGGCACTGAGATTAATAGTGATGACGTGGTGGAGCTAGCTGAAAAGCATAAAGAAGAGCTCAGCAGAGAAAAGATGCAGGAGCTTCAGAGGGAGCAGCAACAGATGGTGGCTGAGGAACTGTCTTCATGTGAGGAGGAGGTAAGACAGGATGTCCCCAGTTCATTAATCAAGGAAATGTGCATAAAATGGGTGAAAGCGCAAAATTTTGTTGAAATATATCACCCTGACAAAGCCCTAACAAGCTGCGATGTTAATTTGTTCAATGACCAAACAATTTACCACTTTAGAGGCATCTTGAAAATGCAGGTAAAAGCAAGCATCACTGGATAAATTTCTAGTGAAATTTAAACCTTGTGAGAGACTAGCAGGTTTCAGTGGTGATAAGAGAAAGAGAAATAACCCCTGAAGGGCAGCTGTCTTAAGTTTTTATGTAAGGGGACTCTCTTTCCAAACAATAACATCTCTCCTCCTCACCATCAGCCCTTTAGGCCATGTACTTTTTACTACTGAACTTATACTGTACAGTACTGTTTATTAGTAAAATACAACAGCTAAAGTGAAATTATAGTGTTTATTAGTGAAGTTACAGTTTATTAGTAAAACACAACTCCATTAATGCATACAATGCCTTACACAATGTGTATTTTCTTCGGGTCTGGAAAGGATTAACTCAATTTAGATTATTCCTTATGGGAAAATTTTGTTTGTTATCATTATCGTGCCTTCTGGAATGAATTAACAATGAGTACCAAGGTACCACTGTACATAGGTATTTGTAGACTTCGGAGCAAACGTCAGATGATTTTTCGTCAAGCAGACTGCGAATGCTGGAAACGTAATAGGGAAGAGAAAGGAAACTGTGAACATATATTTTGGGAATGTAATGAGTTGGTAGATTTTAAAAATTCCCTACATAGTACTGTGACAGAAATTTTTGTTGGGGCGGGGGTAACAAATGGTAGTAATGAAGGAAAAATATTTTGAGTCAGGAATGCAGGGTCTAAGTTGCCTTGACATAGTATGCCTCACAAAGTGCAATGTTACTGGTGGCCAAAAATGAAATTACAATAAAACAGAAATCAAAATCTAAAGTTTTGACAAGTGTAAAAGAGATAAAAGAAATGGAGGTGGAATTTCTGGAAAAGGAAAGGAAAAAAGTTTAAACAAGTAAATGGAGTTTGTGGGAACAACATGTGCAGAACAAGACTGTTGAGGAATGAGTTTTAAGCGTAGGCAGGAACTGAGCAATTTGTGTAAGGTTGGAGTGAATAAAAATGGTTAAAGAGAAAATATATACATATGCTGAATAATAACAATAAGCTATTGCATTTTTTTCTTTCCTATTAGTGTATGTGAACTCATGTTACAACTTAATGTAGGATGATTTCATAAAAGATGCTTAAAAATACATCGGCCTTCAAGCTGTTAAGAGAGAGAGACTGCTGGAATACGCACAATATCAAAGCATTCTTCTACAATCAGGGATCCTCCCCAAGGGGATGACTATAAAATCAAACTGCAGTTAAGAGTTGAGAAGTTAATTAAAGCTGCCTTGGACAATGAGGTACAATAGAGTTGTTAGCTTAATTTTAAAAGGTCAACAAAACAGGGGCAGTGGGAAAAAAAAGAAATGCAGATGTTTCCCACTCTAATAACTTGAGGGACCCACTTTTGCCTTCTTCAAAACAAACCTCAGCAGCTGAGAAATGAAACTGTCCAATTTCTTGCAGACCTCACAAAAGGAGTTGGCAAATGCTTGGAATGAGCTTCCATTCATGATCGAGGTACATACAGCTTTTTTCCTGGCAGATAAAATGTCACAAAACTCAAAGCTCAAAGTTTTATTTGCAACTAACCCAGTACATCAACCAATACCACGTGCTCTCTCAAAATCAGCATGGTCCAGTCATAGTACCTCCACAGCTATCTGGACACTCAGCAAAAAAAAAAAGGGGGATGGCCTAATTACTGGGGCAATTTTTATTGCTCTTGCCAGAGCCTTTCATATTGTTGATCACTCAGTTCTCCTAGAAAATCTCACTGAAACAGATATTAATTATGACACACTGCCCTAATTCAAAAACTACCTCTCTAACAATCACTTCTCAGTTAATTTCAATTCATCTACCTCTGTATCAATCCCTCAAGGATCTATTCTGGGACCTCTTCTCTTTCTATCTACATTAAACTTTCTTTGGATTTACCCCATCTTCCTTTCCTGTTTAATGCTGATGACATGGCCCTATTCCTCTCCAACCATTCTGTCTCTTCTCTTGAACTCTAACTTTAGGCAGATTTTCATGCTCTTACTCAATGGATCAGTGATAAACAATTACTACTAAACTCCTCTAAAACAAAATTAGTGCTTTCTGGCACTAGGCAAAATCTTGTTTCTGTCTTCAGGCCTCTCAAAATCCTTTGTCTTAACTGTAACTTCATTCAAATATCTAGAGGTTTGGTTGGAATTCTTTCTAAATTTCCAACTCCACATGGACTACATATACGAAAAATCAACCCTTTTCTATTGTGGGCTAATAGGATCTCCCCTTTTCTATCCAGACTCTACAGAAATGCCACGGGTAAAGGTATCTTACTAGATCAGCTAGAATAGTTTCCCTCTAATTGCTGCAGCTTCTTCTTCTTTCAGCTTTTCCTGGTTAGGGGTCACCACAGCAGATCACCTGTCCGCTCATGATTGGCAGTGGAGTTTTTATGGTGTCGAGTTGCCAGCCCGGCGCCTAACCTTCCACAGAAGGCACACACATGCACGCACGCACACCTAGGGCCAATTTAGTGTGTCCAATCCACCTACAGCATGCCTTTGGGATGTGAGAGGAAACCGGAGCACCTGGAGGAAACCCACGCGACCACAGGGAGGACATGCAGACTCCACACAGAAGGCACCCCAGCCGAGGATCTAACCGGAAAACCTCTCGCTGTGAGGCGACAATGCTAACCGCTGCACCACCATGGCCGCCCCTAATTGCTGCAGCTTCTAAAAGAAATAGTTTCACGATTTGGTCCACTTCAAATGCCACTTGCAGATTCGTCACCATTTCCTCATGAAACCACTGCAAAACCACTAAAACAACTAAATGGCTACCTGTGAAACAACTTGCTGACTTTTTTACTTGCATCTCAACTATTTAAACTTAAAAAGAATGACACCTTCCCTCCAGTAGTTTCCATACTATTCAGAGATGCATCAATATACAACCTTAGACATCTTAAGCACTCATGTCCTCTCCTCTAACCCCCAAACTAGGCTTCACTGCACAGGCCATGCCTTCTCAGTCCTTTGTTCTAAACAATGGGAATCTCTCCCTTCTTTTCTTAAAGATCATACCTTTTATCCCATTTTCTGTTCACAAAAAAAGTACATTTCAAGCCTCTACGAAAATGCATCTGCTATCCCTCATATATCTTCATTCCATTCTTCTGTCTACATACCTTGCTCCGACTCAATTTCTGATTGTGACACTTTCAGTATACCGACTCTGATGCCACTCTATATTTAATGCATGTATATACAATGTTGTTAGCCACTCTATAAATAAAATTATTTATCTAATACTTTTACACCCTCAAGCCAACTCTGATATTCACTTTGTACATATGTACATATTGCATTTTCACATTCTCTCTGTAAATAATAAGGTGTATCGATTGTGTTTTCACTGGATTGAGGCCGAAATGGGTCCAGTGGGATCAGTGCTCTACCACACTTAAATTCAAAATAAAATAAAGTCAGGGCTAATTCCCAAACTCCGACAGTTGCATGGTCTTCCTGCAGTGCTAACAACAATGGCTTGCTGCTGTGCTACCAAACTGCTGACTCCTGGTAAAAGAATGGACAGGAGATGAAATTTCAGTGTCAGTACTAACTATTATAGCCACCCATCCATCTTGCAAAGCTGATAGGACCTTGTATCACACACTGTTAATTCCCCTCTTCTCCCAACACTGCTTAGCCTTCCAGCTATTCTCCAAGCTGTGCCCACACAAGTCATAGATCCCCCAGACCTCTTGACAAGCTGTTCCCAACATAAACCTTGCACTGGGTGAAACTCCTCCCCCTCTCCAGACATCCTGGGGACCTGATCCTCCAGTACTCATTAGTAATGCCTGGACAGAGACGGATTCCACAGGGAGAGACTAAACATGGCACCAGGATCCATCAGTTATGCAGTGGCTGATCAACAGACCCTAGCACTATCACCACTCCACTTTTTTTTAGCTGGGAGAATAATGAGGAGTGGCTTGACAATGTACCCACCCAAGGTCCTTAACAGTGACTCACCTCTTAGCCCTTCCACATGCCCACCCTGGTGGTCTGCTTCAGTATTTGCTCCAGCCTCTGCCAGAGCTTAGCAAGATCTCCACCCGACATTGTCCCTCACCACTAAGGGATGTATATCCTTCTCTCTGCCTACACTGTCAAGCACAGAAGCCTCTAACTGAACTTGGGTTGCCTTGGGCTGTAGTCAGTGCTTTACCCCTCTATGCCACTGGCACAAGCTGTACCACCTGGCTTATGTTGTCAACCACCATCTGATGAACACCCATAATGAGAAAGTTTATAAAACAAATGCCCTGACTGTTACAGTCTGAACCAGTATCTCTCTTAGATTAATAAACTATTTGGCAGATGGGGAAAAAGTTATGTACTCACCATAACATTCCATCTGTGTTGTCCATTTTCATTCTTCCTCAACTGTTAGGTTCGGATCCGATCCTCTGATCCAACTCAGCCATTACTAAAGCTCGTGGTAACCAAAAGGCTCTTAAGCTTCTCCCTTACCTATAATGCACCAACCCCTAACACACCTCAGACCTTGTTTGCAGATTTTACCAGAAGTGGTATCTATTAACATGCATATATAAAAGGATACATAAAAATGTATGTGTTCTATAGAGAAAAACATATCAGGAGCTCAATCAAAATGACAGTGGTGTCCTTATAATCTCTCATTCATCCAGAAGTTTGTAGAAACAAACAAATGGGGGTTGGTGGGAGGAAAGTTGAGGAAGAAAGAAAATGGATAATACAGACGAAATGTTATGGTGAGTACATAACTTCCTTATCTGATGTTAATTGTCAATCTATCCTCAACTGTTGGGACAGAGTCCCCAGCTACCTAAAATCCAAAGTGGACTCTAAGGAAGGATATTCCTGAGCACAGTTGAGCCAAATGACAATCTATTCCTCGAGGCCAGACCTAACTTGTAATTTGTGATAAAGGTATGGGGACTTGCCTAAGCTGCTGCTGCACAAATGTCATCCGTGGAAAACGTGGATAGAAAAACTGAAGAAGTTTCAATTTCAAATTAAGTACTGAAGAAGTTTCCAATTTCAAATCTGCAAAGGAAACAAACAATTGGTCTGTCTTTCTGACTTCTTTTGTCTCATGCAGATAAAAATGTAATTGTCTATGAACATCCAATAAATGCAACATATATTTACCTTGTCTGCAAATTTACGAAAGAATACTTGCAAATGATTGGACTGATTGATAATGGATTGTGAAAACACCTTTGAAAGGAACAAAGAAGTTATGTACTTACCATAACATTCCATCTGTGTTGTCCATTTTTATTTTCCCTTGACATATGGGTTCGGTTCCAACATCGGACATTACTATAGCTCGTGCAAGCCAAAAATTCTCGAGCTTCCCCTTTATCCACAATCTCTCTCTCTGTTACCTCAGATCAAGTTTGCAGATTACAAAGAAAAGGTATAGATTAGGAAGCCTTAATGGAGACCAGATCTGCTATGGCTTAAAGATTACAATAAGCTAAGATTACATAGCCCATTCCACCAAAATGTCTTCAAAGGCTGGGAGATGGAAGGAGAGGAGTCATGGATAAATGAAAATGGACAACACAGATGGAACATATGGTTAAGTACTTAACTTCTTTATCTGATGTTGTCAATTTTTCATTTTTATCCTTCACAAATGGGGCAGAGTCCCCAGCTACTTTAGATCCAGGGAGGATTCACAGAAGGATATTTCTGAGCACCGGTGAACCAAAAGATGCTCTCCCCTTAGATAAGGGTATGAGAAGCCCAAGTTGCTGCTGCTGCACATACATCACCCATAGAAGCTCTTGACTGGAAAACTGCTGAAGTGGCTACAGACCTTGTAGAATGTGACTTAACAGACCTTGGCAAATCAATTTTCTTTTTGTTATAGATGAAGGATATACAATCCTTGAGCCATCTGGCTAAGGTCAGTTTGCTGACTGGTTTACCAAACCTTGCACTGGAAAAGGAAACAAATAATTGGTCAGATTTTTTATGTCTTTTGTTCTGTGAAGATAAAAGCATAATTGCCTGTGAACATCCAACAAATGTAAATAGTATTCACCTTTGTTAGAAAAATTGGGAAATAATACTGGTAAATTAATAGTCTGATTGACATTAGACTCAGACACTACCTTTGGTAGAAAGGTGGGATTTGTCCATAAAAAACTGTCTTTTTGAAAAATCAGATAAGGTGATCTACATGAAAAGGCTTGGAGTTCTGAAATCCTTCTAGAAGAGGTTATTGTCACCAAAAATAATGTTTTCCATGACAAATACTTGTAGTCTGTGGATGTTTCAAAGAGAAGAATGCCCAATGGATTATAACATTAGATTAAGATCCCAAGCGAGAGTAGGATCTTTAAAAGGAAGTTTCAACAACAGTGTTCCTTTTAAAAATGACTTACAAAGTCTATGAGAAGCCACGGAACGTTCTTCCAAACCATTATGGAAATTTGAAATTGCTGCAAGTTGTATTCTGATGGTAGATGGGGAAGCTCCTGCATTGAAAAGAGAGGCTAAGAACTCAAACATTTTCAATAGCTGCGGAAAAGGGGGTCAATATCCCTGTCATGAGCCCAAATGGTAAATACAGTTTATGGGTGGAAGGCTTAAGAGAAGCTAGGAGAATTTGGCATACCGGGAAAGAAAGGTTAACTTGCCTGGCAATTAATGGAACTGGAGGAACCATGCTATCAGCTTGAGGTAAGTCTGAATGAACTAGTCCGTTTGGATGTGGCAGAAGGTCTGGAGCTGGGTCCAGAGTCCAAGGTCATTGAATCAGAGAAGGGCAATGAAAGGGGAACCATAATTGTCGAGGCCGATAAGGTGCAATGAGAATTACTTTGGTCTTCAGCCTGAGTGCTTTCTGCATGAATTTTGGAATTAGAGGTATTGGGAGAAAGGTATATAGCAGTTCCTGAGGGGGGCCAAGTGTAGAGAAGTCAGAGAGGCAAACAGGTCACAGCAAGGTTGGCCCCAGTGATGAAAAATCCTGTCACTTTTGGATTGAGAGACCACTTCTGAGGCTAGAAAATATATCTGCTCAGATTGTCTGCTATCACAATGGAACTCACCGGAATGTGCATTGCTATCGGAAATCTGTTGGAAGAGATCACCTACTGCCACACACTGAGTGCTTCCTGACAAAGAGGCCACAATTTAGTTGCACCCTCTTTGTCAATGTACCAAACTACTGACATACTGTCTGTCTGAATCGCAATTGTTCACAAAGGAAGAGTAATTTGTAAGGCTTGCAAAGCTTTTAAGTACTGCTCTTAGCTCCAGAACATTGATATGCCACAGCTGGCCTGTAAGGGGGACCAAATGTCTTAGACAGTCTTGCTTAGGAAATGCCCCCCCCCCCCAAATCTGGGAAGCATCCATAGTCACCATGACTCTGTGTTCTGGAAAAACGAAGGGGAAGCCCAGGAGAATTTCTTTGGAATTAATCCACCAAGCTAGGTCTTTTCTGCAATGATTGGTGATCTGAATCTGGTCTGACACCGGCTGGTACAGAATAGTCCACTGTGATGCCAGCAGCCATTGTAGAATTCTCATGTGATATTTTGCTAGGGGAACTAGAGTTATTGTCGCTGCCATGGAACCTAGGGTCTGTAAAATTAGATGAGTGGGTACCTTCCTGTTGTGGATTATTTTCTGAATCCGTGTTCTGATTTTCTGAAGTCGCACAGGGGGAAGGGGATGCTGCAGTTGTATTCAGTACTGCCCCTATAAACTCTAAACTCTGAGTTGGAGTTAGTTGAGATTTTTCATGATTTACAGTTATCCCTAAGTATACACAGATCTGGAAAACAATCTCTTGCTTCTAACAATCGGAGTGGTAATGAGCCAGTTGTCCATTATGGAAACACCCGGAATCCCTGCAGTCTCAAGTGAGCTGCTGCTATGGCCATACATTTGGTGAACACCCTGGGGGCTCTGGTGAGAACAAAGGGCAGAGCCTTGAACTGGTAATGACTGCTCCCAGCTGGAAGCAGAGGAACTTTCTGGAGCGCTTGTCCATTTTTATGTGGTAATACGCATCTTGAAGATTCCTGGAGCATATCTAGTCGTCCTTATCCAAGAATGGAATGTACCGTGACCATCCAGAATTTTGTTTACTGAACTGATTTGTTCAACACACTGAGCTCCAAAATTGGTCTCCGGTCCCCTGTCTTTTTTGACAAAAAAAAGAATCTTGAGTAAATTCCAGATCCTCTCGGTCTGGTGGGACTTCTTGGATGACTCTCTTCTCTAGTAGTTTTTGAATTTCTAGAACTGCTGGTTCCCTCTGATTGGGTTGAACTGCTGGTTCCCTCTAACTGGGTTGAACATCGGGGATTTTTTTTGCATATGGGAGGATGAAGGGAAAAGGGGGATATAACCTCTGGAAATAATCCATTGGACCCAAGAATCTGTTGTTATATTTAGGCAGGCATTTTGGTGCAAGGATAAGCGTCCCCTGACTGGCTCAAGAGGAAGACAATCAGGCCTCCCTTCAGGAATGCTGAAAAGGCTTACCCAGGTAGGAGTCCCTGAAGCCCTAATTCTGAGGGCCACCTCTGCCATGTGGACGTCTTCCATTGTGGTTCCTCCCTCTGCCCCTGGGGGGATTTGACTCCATGTGTCCTGGAAAGGCCCTTGGGACTTTTTGAACCACATTTTTCCATCATTCTTCCGATTCCTGGAAAAGGATCTTTGGGGAGTGAAAAAAATGAATGCCCATGGCAGAAAGGGTCTTACCATCCTTCTCATGCCTGGATAATGTCTAACTGTCGGGCCAAATAGAGACAATCCATCAAAAGGTGCATTGATGAGTGAAGACTTAAATGTCTGCAATGTTGCAAAGGCACATCCAGGCAAGTTTCCTTATGGCTACACCTGAACCTGCCACTCTGGTGGTCCCTTTGGCTGCATGTTCAATGAGCCTCAAGGACGAGTTTGACACAGACTCCAGGGTGGCCAACTGGGAAGCAACCTTTTCTTGTACTCCCCTCAGTAACAGCTACTGCTAGGGTATCTGACAGCTCCTTGACCAGATCCCTATGGAGTCTGGTAAAATGTGCTAAGTTGTTCAAAGACCACAGAGCAAAAGTTGATGAAGTGTAAACCCACTTCCCAAACTTATCCATCGCCCAAGACACTCTGCTGGGAGGATGGATAGATGAACTCTCCGCTGCGAGCTCCTTTTTAGTGGCAGCAGCTATGACCATGGCACCTGCAGCTAAACCTTTAGCCCAGAATTGTTTGTCCTCAGGGGCCGATAAAATTTTGCCTGATTTCTTGGGGATGAATTCAATGTTATCAGGTGCCTTCCACACCTGCTGAGAGATCAACCGAATGAGCTCATTAGCAGGAGTAATCACCCAAAAGGTAGACAAGTGGGTACAGAAAGCCTGCAGGTAAACTGATTCTTCTGAGGAAGGGTTCTGGGACTTCCAGTCACCCCTGTTTTAAAATTACAAGAATGTCTCCAAAGGAGACATCATCAGGGGGTGACCTCGGACACCCCTCTGCTTCATCAAAATCAATGTCCTTCATGACCAATTCCTGAAGAGAATCAAAGTGCTTTCCCTTGCACTTCGTCTGAGAAACATCCTAAGAGGGATAGTCTGGTGAGGTTTCAAAAGATGACAGAAATTGTATCGGAGGTTTCTGGGGATTTGGTACTCGCTGTCCCACTGTAGACACAGGTCAAATAATGGAACGAGAGGAGGGTAATTGCTCTGAGGGTGAAGAGGACGACTGAGCGACTGCAACAGACAAAGTCCTCTACATTGCCTCGAAGGCCAGTCCCCCCAAAGAGGGAAAGGAGCCCAGAACAGAGAGAGACTCCCTCAGAACCATGGTCATGCCCCGCTCCAACAAGATGGCCCCAGAGGCAGAAGCTGGAGCCAAGCTGAACCGTGCCGAACTCCAAGAAAATAATTGGAGTCTACTCCTGCCCCGCAGAGCCGACAGGGCAGATACAGCCTAGGGAGGTCTCCAGATCCGAAAAACCGAAGAACTCAGGGTAATCACCGGTTGGTGATTTCAGGAACCGAAGAATCCGCAATAGGTGACTTGAAGCAAGGAACTCTGAAACCTCAGAGGAGGAGTAGTTATAGAGGTGTAAAAGGTGGCTTGGCACCCAACCATGTGTAGTTTGGGGCCAAAGGAAGTCCTGTTAAACCCCTCACCCATAGACTTTTATTCACTAGTCTCTGCACATCCAGTTCTGTAAGGCTTTTGATGGAACAGACTGACATTACAGATGGCAATTTAGGCCCTTGTAAGAAAACTTCAGGAATCAACAGAGGGGGAATAGGTTGTCCTGGGTAAAATTTCTTTTGTACTGCAACATTACTCTACCATGAAGTAATCGGTGCCAATGAAGAGCGAGAAGGTACTATATGTCTTGCCTCGAAAGTTTCGGCATTAGTGCGTCATAGTCAGGAAAGTGTGTCTGTACTGAAGATTTTCTCAGTACCAAAGGTTTAGTTCCTGAGTCCATCAGTTCGGACAAGCTTTTAGGAACCAAGGATCTTGTTTTTTTAGGTGTTGGGGGCCAACAGGGAAGCTCCGCTTTTTGGCCTTCTCCATGGAGGAGGATGAAGAAGGTGAAGAAATATCGGTTTTACTTTTTTCATGAGCAGATATAGCCTCTCCAAAGGCAGAAGGAATCAAGCCTTTCAGAATTAACTTGTGTTTTCTTTCTACCAGGCTCCTATGACTAAAGCCATTGCAAATGCTACAATCCTCCTGTAAGTGGACAGGACCCAAACAATAAATGCACAATAAGTGCAAATCTGAAAGAGGAATCTTGTGGCCGCACTTCTGGCATTTTTTGAATCCAGAGGGACCCCTAGACTTTTCAGTCATAATGAGAGAAAAAAAAAAAAAGGCACACACAACAGTCACACTAAAGAAGTGCAGAAGAGACACTCAACAACTAGAATAGCTAGGAAAGTTTTTTTTTTTATTATTATTATTATTAACGAAAGGAAGGAAACCTTCAACAATGATAGTAATGATACACAAAGTTTACAGAAAGGGAGGTACACGAAAGTGTGTGGAAAGGAGAAAAAAGAACTCTGAAGGGGTAGAGAAAAGGCAAAAACAGTACATTCGGCTATAACACAGTAAAGGTGAAGAAATATATAATAGGATTATGAAAAAAATATTAGAAAATTATCAAAAAGGTTTACTTAGCTTGAGAGCTGTGGTGAATGCGTCTCTCTTGAAAAGTGGCAAACCAGATCTTAGGTAATTGAGAGAGAGGGATTGTGGGTACAGATAAAGTTCAACAGTTTTTGGCTTGCTCGAGCTGTAGTAATGGCTGAGTCGGTTCCGATGTTGGTACCAAACCCATATGTCACGGATAAAATGAAAATTTGACATCAGATGATGTGTTGGTTCGTAATGCAACTCTATCCTTATGAAAAATCAAGTAGGGAGGTTCTGAAGATGAGGCTTGAAATTCTTAAATTTTTTTAGCTGAGGTAATGGCTACTAAAAAGACAGTTTTCCAAGTAAGAAATTTAAGGTCAGTCTTAGCTGCTGGTTCAAAGAGGGAATGTATTAATGCTTGCAGTACCATGTTCAGATTCCAGGGTGGAGTAAGGTCTTTAAACGGTGGTCTCAGAAGAACAGTGCCTCTCAAAAATGCTTTGCACAGTTTAGCAGAAGCTACTGAAGAACCTTCAAATCCAATATGAAAATTAGATATTGCTGCTAACTGAACCTTAATGGTAGAGGAACTAGCCCCTTTAAGAGTAAAGCTAAAAATTCATGTAGTTCTGTATCGGAGCTGAGATAGGATCAATATGATTTTGTTAAGCCCAGTAAACAAATCTTTTCCATTTACTTAAATAGAGTTTTTATGTTGAGGGTTTATGGAAACACAAAATGATATGGTGGACAAGAGAAGGCAGCACAGATTGTCTGGCTGTTAGCTTGAGGTTTGCAAAGTCTGGGTGAATCAAGCCTGTCGGGTGAGATAAAGTCTGGAATCGGGTCCAGAAGCCAAGGTTGGTAAAGTAGATGAGGCCCATAAAAAGGGAACCAAATCTGTCAAGGCCAGTAAGGAGCAATGAGGATGACTTTGCTCTTCAACCTGGCAGCTTTCTGCAGAAATTTTGGAATTAATGGAATCGGCAGGTGGGCATAAAGAAGACCAGGAAGTCAATCATGAAGTAGAGCATCCCTCAGTGATTCCCCCTGTGGAGGAGGGATAAGGGCAGACTAGCTGCTACATTTGTTGTTTAGGGGAGAAGCAAAAAGATCACAGAAAGGCTGGCCCCACTAACAAAAGATAATTTCTGTCACTTTCTTATTGAGAGACCACTTGTAAGGTAGAAGAATGGACCTGCCAAATTTGTCTGCTATTACACTGGACTTTCCTGGAATGTGCAGTGCTATGAGAAAGTGGTTAAAGGAGACTGTACACTGCCACACACACTGTGCTTCTCATCACAAGGGTTATAATCTGGTCCCTCCTTATTTGTTTTTCAATCAGAGTCTAATCACTGGCTTCATCCCAGCTGAATGGAAAAAGGCTGTTATCCCCTTGTACAAAGGTGATGCTTCCACTGACCCCAGGAACTATAGACCTATTAGCCTGACTAGCCTTATCTGCAAGGCCATGGTATCAACATGGACGTTATCAACAAAGCTATAGGTAATCTGCAAACACTTGACCTACTCAATTTGAATTTGTGAAAGAAGAGCATAACTGCTAAACCTGGTGACTTCTCCAAGACAGTCACCAAGACCCTTGACAAGGGGAAATCTGTGTATACAGCCTACCTAGACTTAGCCAAGGCGTTTGACAGTATCCCCCACTCAGGCATCATTGACAAACTCACCCAGCTAGGTATCAACCCTTGTATCATTAGATGGGTCACTAACTGGCACAATGATAGAACCCATATTGCCAAAATAGGGGCATCCACCTCCAGCAGCAGACCTGTAACCAGTGGTATTCCACAGGGATCAGTCCTGGTACCTCTACTGTTTAGAATCTATTTCTCTGAAGTACAAGCTAAAACTAAAGGTCTGTGGCTGACAAAGTTTGCTGATGACTGCAAACTGGGAGCAGTCACAGAATCTTCAAACAATGTAAAAATCTTACAAGAGGGTCTTACACAAATAAATAATTGGTGCCACAGTCATGGCCTTAAACTCAATGCAAAAAAAAAAAAAGTGTTATCACCCTTTTCAGTAAGGGCAATGTTCCTGCTAACTACCATATCAATAACAGCCCAAGTACTAACTCAGTGGTGAGAGACCTGGGCACACAAGTTGACATCAACCTTACCTTTGATCATCATGTTTCCACAGTGATAAGGACATTCTATATTGCTTATCACATAAGTAAGAGCATTGCCTCTAGAAAAAAGAAGTTACAACCTCCTTGTACTCTTGGTATGTACTTTCCAAGCACCTTCAGCAATTGGAGAGACCACAAATGTTCCTCGCACGGAAAATTCAAGGTCTTCAGCATCTGTCCTATGAGGATGGTCTGAAATCACTGTAACTTTACTTTGTTAAATACAGACAGCTCACAGGCGATTTATGCCTCGCACGTAAGGCAATCTTTGACCCTGCTTTATTGCAAATGCTGCATATCCATAAGTCAAATGGTACAGAGGTCACTCTTTCTAAAGGCCTTAACCTGGTATGTGACATTAACAGAACATGCTGGAGGGATAGATTTGTCTCCCAGAGGTTGCCACACCTTGGAACAGACTCCACTTTATGTTAAGCAGAGCACCTCATTGGCCCTCTTCAAACACAATCTGGATGACTGGAAGGGTAACAGTAAATTCACCCTAGGGGTTCCAACTGTGCCCCTCTTGGACAGGGGTGATAGATGCTGATCGTGGAAATAAATAGGCTTGAAAAGAGCCCTATGGTCATAAGCCTAGTAACCTCCTATTATTATATGTACTGACGTGTTGTCTGTTTGAATAGCAACTGTCCCAGTAGGGAGAGCATTCTGGAAGGCTTGCAACTCTAACAGCACTGCTTTCATCTCTTGGGACACATACCCAATTTGGCCTCTTCAGGGAACCAAGTGCCTTGGACTGTTTTCCTCAGAAAGTGCCCCCTCACCCCAACTGGGAAGCGTCCATGGCCACTATGGCCTTGGGCTGAGGAGAATGAACTGATGGCCTTGTAGAACCTGACCTGACTGAATCCAGCACTTGAGATCTCTTGCATGCCTGAGTGGTTATTTGTGCTGACATGCGCTGATAAAGAATCTCCCACTGTGTTACTAACATCCAATGGAGAATTTTCATATGAAATCTGGCTAGAGGTACTAAAGTTATTGCCACTAACACTGATCCTAGAGCTTGAAGGACCAAGCAGGCTGGAATCTTGGTACTACCAATTATTTTTCTGACCAGTAATCTGACAGACTCTCTTCCTCTACTGAGAGTGCAGACTATTACTGACTTTGTGTTGAAAACCACTCCTGTGAATTCCAAATTTAGAGATGGCTGTAGGTGACACTTGTAATTTATGGTTATCGCCAGATAACAGCAAATCAGGAGTACCTGATTTTTTGCCCTTATTAACAGATGCCTGGTTGGGGAGATGAAGAGCCAGTCATCTAGATATGGAAACACCTGGAATCCTTGCAGTCGCAAGTGAGCTGCAACTACTGCCATACATTTGGTAAACACCCAGAGGGATGTGGTGAGGCCAATGGGCAGAGCTATGAACTGGTAGTGACTGGCTCCCAGCTGGAAGCATAGATACCCTTCTGGATTGTCTGTTCATTTTTATATTACAGTATGTATCCTGAAGGTCTATTGAGCACATCCAGCCATCCTTGCCCAGAAAACGGAGAATAGACTGAACAGTGATCATCAGAAACTTTCTGTGTCAAACTGACTTGTTCAGGTTGCTGAGATCCAAAACTGGTCTCCAGTCCCGTTTTCTCTGGCACTAAAAAAATCTAGAGTACATTCCAGATTCTATCTGGTCTGGCGGGAACTCTTGGATGACACTTTTCTAGCAGCTTTTGTATTGGTATTGCTGCTTCTTTCCTCTGAGTGGGTGAAAAACTGGGAATTTTTTGTAAGGATGGAGGTGGAAGGGAAAAGGGTATTATATAACCTCTGGAGATAATCCTCTGCATGCAAGTATCTTTTATGTCTAGCCAGGCTCTCTGGTGCATGGATAGTCGATCCCGGATTGCCTCCACAGGCGGACAACTGGGGCCTCCTTTCAGGAGAGCTGCTAGGGTCTGTCAGAGGAAGAATCTCTGGACCTCTGGTTTTGCTGGCTTCCTCTGCTACAGGGGCATCATTTTCCATTAGAGTTCTTCTCTCTCCCCTTAGGGGAACTTGCTCCACGTGTGTCCTGGAAAGGACCCTGGGACTTCCTGAACCACATCTTCCGACCACCTTGTTGATTGAAAAAAAATTTAAAGACTTTTTTCAAAAGAAGTTAAATAAAAATAAGGCTGTGGAAGAAAAGAAAGGAATGGTAAAGTGCTTCAATTGTAATTATTGTCAATATTTATACATCAAAAGTCACGAAATTACACTTGGGAAAACTTTAGTAGAAGTCCCAGGTAGATTCACATGTAGATCTAAAAATGTTGTTTATGTATTAATATGTGTAGAATGTAGCTCCCTTTTATGTAGGCAAAACAAAGAGAGAATTGTATAGGAGAATCTATGATCAGCACTATGCTATTGGTAAGGGTGATGTAAAAAATGCTATGGGTAAGCATTATGTGGAAAATAGATGTAAAATTAATTTTAAGTGTTTGGTAATAGATTCAGTGCATCCTAATGTTAAAAGTATTAATGTAGAAGAAGAATTAGGGTGGTTGGAATACTGCTGGCAGGTTAGATTAAATGCATGTTTTCCCCCAGGACTTAATAACAGAGAAGAATTTATTATGTATTTAAAAAGGAAGGGACTGAAGCATTAGGGATTTTAGTTAGAGGTATTTGTCAGCATTAGGCTGACTGTTGTTTTAAAACTGCTAATTCAGCTTTTAATGATTAATTGTCAATTAAGTTTAATTGACTGCTATTTTAGTATTTAAAAAGGTTTTGTTTAAGGGTAAGCCATTAGTCTGAAGACGTCTCCATTGCAGGAGACGAAAGCGCTTACTTTTGGCTTGTATTTTACTTGAAATATTGTCTTGAACTTGTGGATTAAATCTTGAACGTCATTTCCTGGTGCTGCCATCGTTTTTTTGCTGTTTTGGACCTTGTTGATTCACAGAAAAGGATCTTTGAGGCATCAAAAAAAAATACGCCCACTGCAGAGAGGGTCTTTCCATCCTTCTCACACCTGGATAATGTGTCCTTCACTTTAAGGCCAAACAAAGAAGTGCCGTCAAAAGGAGCATTGAAGAAAGAGGACTTGAAGGTCTCTGCAAAATCATATAAGCACACCCAGGCATGCCTCCTAATGGATATGCCTGAACCCACTTGCTGCTGAATCACCTGTAGCTGCATGAAAAATGAGGCTCATAGATGAATTCAAGATAGATTGGAGGGTAACCAACTGACAAGCCACAGACATTTGGGCCACAGCAGAAACCGTCCCTGAAAGGGAAGTTGAAAGTTCTTTGATCAAATCCCTTTGCAACCTAGGAAAATGTGCCAAACAGTTCAGTGACCTAAGAGCAAAGACGATGAAGTGTAGACATGCACCACAAATGTGTCCATCACCCTAGACTCCCTGTTAGGGGGATGAAAAGAGTAACTCTGAAATCCATAAGCACCTGTTCAACACAAAATTCCTTCCCTGCAGTTGGAGCTAGAATGCCATCTGGCCTTTTGGCTACTGGTTCAACTGCATCAGACTCCTTCCACGCCCAGCAAAAAAAAAAAAAAAAAAAATCAATAAGCTCTTTGGCAGTCGGAGTAACCCAGGAAATAGATGGGCCAGCTCCAAAAGCATCTAGGAATATGGACTCCTTAGGTGAAGGGTTGCTGGGGTCCAACCACCAAACTGTTTCAGGATCTCAAGGATGTCTTCAAATGAGATGTCTTCTGGAGGTGATCGTGGGGGCTCTTCACCCTCATCAAAGTTTGTATCCTCAGTGACGGACTCTTGTGGAGAGTCCAAGTGCCTCTTCTTGCGCTTTCTCTTTCTAGGGACTTCCTCATTGGGATGCTCAGGGGAAGTGTCAGAAGAGACTATGAGACCCTGCTGGATAGACTAGAGGTCTCGAGTTGGCTGTCCCTGAGGAGTCAAATGATGAGGACCCAAGCGAAGAGACATCTGGGTGCTGGACTGTAGAGCAAGGGGGTTGGGTCCATCAATCCTGCCAGAGCAGAAAACATCTGCGGACAGTGCAGTCGTGGCATTGTCGCCTCACAGCAAGAGGCTCTCCAGTTCAATTCTCAGCTGGAGTGCCTTCTGTGCGGAGTCTGCATGTCCTCCATGCATTTGTGTGGGAATCCTCCAGGTGCACCTGTTTCCTCTCATGTTACAAAGACATGTCTGGAGCGTTTCTCACTGGGTTTCCTCTGAAAACTGGCTTTGTTCCAAGTCAGAGTTTCCTGGTAAATAAATGTTCAATCAATCAATCCTCTTTACAACCTTGAAGGCAGACCATCCCATGGAAAGAGAAGACCTCAGGAGTGAGAAGGCAAGCTTATGGACCACTGTCTCCTCCCGCCCTGAGGGCAATCTCCCAGAAGAGGAAGTCAGTACCGAGTTATCGAATGCTGAAGCACCAAGGCGCAGAAACAACTCTGATCCCAGCACCTTGGGCCTGCCAAGGAAGCTTCGGCTCTGAGAGTCGTCCAGATCTGAAGATGTTGGAGCCAGGGCACTCAGAGTTAGCTTCAGATCAGAGGATAAGGCTATCTTCAGATCCAAGTCTGATGGACCTGGAAGACTTGGAACATGGGACTCCAAAGCAACCAGAGGAATCTGATATGGTGGGAGTGGTCGATTGATGGGCCTCCTGACCAAAAATGGTAGGAGCCGGTAACACACCCATCTGGATCTGCGCCAAGAGAAACTTCCTCGTCATCTGATTCACATCTTCTGCAGTCAAACTACTGGATAAGCAAGACGAGGTCAGGGAAGGTGACTTAGCATGGATGGGACCCTAGAAAGAAATGGATCCACACATGGAGAATAATGGGTCATAGGAAATACAATAGGATCTGACACACTCTGCTCTGAAAATTTTTGGTCAGCTCTGAGGATGTCGGATCCATAAACCTCTTTTTCTTCGGATCTGAGGGAGAAGAGGGTTGAGACCTCTTTGAATCTGACTCAGTCCTCCTCCTGGACAACTCTGAGGATGGAGTTAAGGAAGTAGAAGCAACTGGAGCTTTCAACTCCTTAGACAAACTTAGGGGACTGAGCCCCTGAAACAGCTTCTCCAAACAATGAAGGCAACAAACCTTTCAGAATTAGTTTGTTCTTTCAGTCCACTAATGCTTGCGAGTTAAAATTGTGGCAGATGCAACAATCTTCCTGTAGGTACTGCAGACCTAAACAGTAAAAGCAAAGATTTTGGGTGTCCGAGACAGGTAACTTTTGCTCACACTTTTTGAAACTGGAGGGGCCCTTCTCAGCCATTTTACAAACAGCAAAAAAATAAAGCAGATAAAAATAAATAAATAAATAGTCTAAGTAGGGAAGATAGAAGAGGAAAAGATAAACTTATTACCAATAATAACGTGTAACAGAAGAAAAGGATAAATACCAATCTTGTATACAAGGATAAGGGATTAACAGAAACTAGAAAATTAAAGTGGAAAAAGCAGAAAAAGAAGTTTTGAAAAGATGAACTGCAACTTAGCTGAAAAATAGTGAAAGCTCAAGAGCTATGGCTGACCACCTCCTTTCATGAAAAGCAGCAAACAAGATCTGAGGTAAGTTAAGGTTTGGTGCATTACAGGTAAGGGAGAAGCTTGAGAGCTTTTTGGTTACCACAAGCTTTAGTACTGGCCAGGTCTGATACGAGGATTGGATCCGAACCCAACAGTTGAAGATAAATTATTATCTAGATAATAATTAGATAATAGATTAGAAGATAGATAGATAGAAGATAATTAGATTTATATCTTATTGTAATTTTCTTAGCTTATAGTGGAGCTTTTCTCCTCGGGCCTCTGCTGAAAATGGACATGTATCCAGCCAGACTAGCCCGGTTAACAAATGTAAAATAAATAAAACGAAAACTGACATCATTACATCTGCTGTTATTCAAGGCATCTGCATCTCTTCTCACAATCCCTTCTCTCCAAGAATCCCAAGTTAATTTAAAATGTCTCCCTCCTCGAAACGCTGAGTGTCAAAAAGCCAGAAAAAAAGAAAGACTGAACACTCAGAGAACAGTGAATCTCGAAAAGCATTCTTCTCCTTAAAACTTTGTGCGTGTTTTTATTTTTTTGGGGGGGGGGCTTGTATACACCAACTCCCAGATCACTATACCTAGGAGAAAAAGAAATATTCTGAGAAATGGCATCTTGAACTTAGTATATGCAAGTCTGGTCTTTTGGACATTCAATCTCCACGTTTCGGGACTCATTCTAGTGGGTCCTGAACTTTTAAATGGTTACCTTTAAAACAAGAAGCTTCTATAAGTCATCCCTGTGAATGATTACTTATACCAAATATTCATTCTGTTGAAAAGTACTTTCTTCTTGCACCATATTTTCACTGTTTTCCAGATATGCTGGTTACTACTTATCGTATCTAAGCTAGCCTTTATTTGTTTTGGTTTTACTTGCATCATACCCTTTAATATCTATTAGACCCCATGAGTCCCCCACTTCTTTTCTGAGTGAAAAAGCTTCTCTCTCTCTCTCCCCACAATTACCCATATTCAGTATCTATTTCTTACACCATCAGAGTGACCTTCCTTAGGACACTCTCCTGTGTTGTGCTTCCCTTTTCTTATCAGGTCTCCAGTGATACACTTAAGTAATTTGAAAGTGGCCTTACCTGTGCTAGTACAACTGAACAATTACCATCCTGTCTTAGGACTGCACTCCTTAGACATGTAACCCAACATTTAATGTGCCACTGCTGCTACCCTTTTACTCTATCTGAAGTTTTACACTTTCTGTCATCATAACATCAGGCCATTTGCACATTCAAAGTATTTTAGCCCGACTCCTCTAACTCTGTATATTAGCAGTCATCCTCTGGATACAGCAACATGCATGTGAGAGGGTTAAATTGAAGATGTCACCTTGTCAACTATGCCTCGAGTCTTAGAATTTTCTTATGTTTGCCACCATTTAAATGCTGAAGTCATACACAGACAATGACCCGATTTTCGAAGCCCCGCAAAAGAACACAACTGACTAAAGTTAATGCCAGATTAGATCCTCAAGGTATAGCTTGGCATTTTCCTAGATTGCTCAACCACTGACTACTATCTTTTGCTCACTGCAAGATGACTTCTTGAGAAGCTGACAGAGATAAAACATGGAAAACTGCACCCCATGAAAAATACCAGGTCATGAAAATGATGAAAACCATATAGCAATAACACAACAGTTCAAGATAAACAAAAAACAGGATGAAAAATTCTACAACAGTTCATTTCAAGTAATAACATTCAAACTTACAGATTTTATGCTTTACAAAGCATATTCCATCCTATAAATGTGTGAATATTTTAAATACGTACAGTTAAAAATATCCCTTAATGGAAGAGTAGTACACTGATACTTCTATTTTACACAAATCTCATATGCCTGACTCCTCTCAAATGCCTTCCTGTGTTTCCCCATATAGATTTAAAAAAGATATATTTCATTTTTAATTGTTACTCCAATAATAATAAAAAAGACTACTTTTAGAGCAGTCTATGTCTAATTATGTTGTGTACAGGTCTATGCTTCAGACTTCTCACAATAGTTTACATGCTTCTACAAGTCATAATGCTTCTGATACATACCTTGAAAAGTGTACCAAGTTGAAAACGCTAGGCATGCCTAGCTACACCCTTTAAGTACACATATGGGCAGCACAGTGGTGCAGAGGTTAACTTTGTCGCCTCACAAGAGGTTCTCCGGTTCGATTCTTGGCTGGGGTGCTATCTGTGTGGAGTTTGCATTTCCTCCCTGCATTCACGTGGGTTTCCTCCGGGTACTCTGGTTTCCTCCCCCATTCTAAAGACCTGCATCTGGAGTGTATCTCCCAGGGCCTCCACTGAAAATAGGCTCTGTCCTAGTCGGACTTTCCCAGTCAACAAATGTTAAATATATAAATAAATGAAATAAATCTGACTTTGGCATTACGGCTTTATAACTCAACCAGTGTCATCTAATGAAGTTATGCCATCACACTAGCTCTCCAGACCTTTCCACTACCAACCTCATGCATGCAACATGTCTTAAATCACGCATACTTGCAAACATCAAGTATTGTCAGAAAAGGGACCAACTTTGGCCACTAAATTAAACAATGTCTACATCACCACATCATAATTCAAAGCTGTTAAGGAGTCAGACCTTTTACAGGAATCTCAGTCTTCCTGCTTTGTTCATGACAGCTCTTTAGAAGAAATCTACTAAACTCAATTGAATATTCAAAAGAATACCATTCCTGAAATAAGTAACTGTCAGATCAGTTGTGGGCTTGTGCTGGACATAATTACTGCAGCACCTGAAGAGACAAAACTCTGGGATCTTAACATGCTGTATCCTGCTGCATATGCAGTAGGTGCTTCACAAGACAGCTACTTGTATCTTTCGGCTTTTCCCCGGTTAGGGGTCGCCACAGCGGAAATCCGGTCCGCTAATGATTGGCAGTAGATTTTTATGTACCGACTTGCCAGGCCTGACGCACAACCTTCAACGAAGGTACGCCCATTCACGCATGTCTCCACACAGAAGACGCTTTTGCTGAGAATCGAACAGGGCGTCTTACTGTGAGGCGACAACGCTACTGCAGCACCACCACCGCACAAGACAGCTACTGATTGAGGTAAAATGATCCATGAAGTAAGACATCTTCAATCACAAAAATCAAATTACTAATTTATTTTGAAGTGAACAAAAGGCTGGGAGACTTACTGTGGTCCTTTGCAAATTACAATAATTACTGCTGCAACTTAGGTGCCTAACCTATGACAAAAACACAATTTGGATTGACCAGCTCATAGGAAACATATAAATGTTAGCAATACCTTGGGAAGCATGGACTTAGCACACTGAATCTGTTCAACAGAGAACCATTCACATCAGAAACATTGCACTCAGTAGCCAAACTACTTTACAATGTACACTACACTACACTGATCTGTACATTTATTGACTCCCCCATCTGTGGCAGGTAACTTTGGTGTCAGATAACTGACATTCTAGAGTACTGGCAGACTACACTGCAACTGCCTACAGATCTGAGGCAGAAAGAAAATTAAAAGCAAGAAAATCTTTTCAGATGAACAAGGAAAGCAGGTTTTCTCACATTCAATGTCTTTAATCACAGCATTGAGTACCACTAATTCAGTACCACAATTAAGCTATTGTGAAACAAAAAGCCTCTATGTAAGGCCTACCTTTGAGTGCTATTAGCTTGAATAAGACAAGGCAGCCAACAGAGTTAGTGCCGCAGTCGATTTACATCCCACCATATCAATACTGTCAGCATTGAGTTAACCAAAACACAGATAAGCAAGAGATCTTCCATCTCAAATTCAAACAACTAACATTTTTTTTAATGTAAACAGGCAACTGATAGGTTTTACCACTGTCTTGTACTGATTATAATTACTACAGTATTAGGTACCTATCGTATGTTAAAATAATATACTGCTTGGAGTGCTCAACCAAATAATGGGAAATTTACTAATACTAGTTATGCAGCTCCGACTTAACAGAGCAAACCTGTTCAAAAATCTGTTAGACCTGCTGGTGCCTTTTTTTTTTCATTTAAGTGGGTAGACCTAATGGGGCACAAGTACCCCCTTATTAGTGGGCAACCTGATATCTGCCTGGGTAAATGACTTGCTTAGAGCCACACAGCAGGAGAATGGAAGTCGAGGGGCCCCAACCCCAGATTATAAGAACCAGGTTAACAGCTCCTAGCCTTAATCCTCTGTGCTAAGTGCCAAGTGTTCACAATAACTTATGCCTGGATTGCACTAGTAACATGCTGCATAAACGCAAATGCAGATTTACACCCTATGTTACTCCACCTTTCCAGTCTATTTTGCTGTCTGCCTGGAACTACAAAGGGCCACAGTTATCTATCTAATCACTTTTCTACCTATTAAGGTCTGCCACTCCTTCCCATTACTCTAATCTACTACGGAAGCCTGTGGCGTGGGGTCATGTCAAACGTTTTCATCCAATTCTTTGAAATAATCACTAATGAAATGGAGAAAGCAAGGACTATGAATGAGCTCTGGATTTCATCAGAATAGTGTCACAGACTCTGCTTTTTACAAACCATGCTGGAACCCATTAAGCAGCCCAGACTGACAATCTTTTAATTGCTAACCTCAATATCACTGCCACTGTTTTGTCAATTAGGCAAATCAGCTAGTGTAATGGAAGTGCTAGTGCTCGTCTCCAGTCTCCACCTGAATTACACATCCCTAAGGACCTACTTATTAGCTCTGTTATAGGTCTTACCAAACCCCCAACAGCCCTAAGATCCTTGTTGAGATATCTGGTCCTTATGTCTCGTGCTTCTTCAGACCAGTTAGTGGCTCTTCCAGCACCTCAATTTTTTTCCGCTTGTCTGTCCATTCCTCTCATGCCTTCCTCTACTCAGAAGTCTGTAACACTCCCCCCCCCCCTTTGTATCTTTCTTAAACAATGATGCAAACCAGACGTTTTGAAAATTCTTCTGTTCCTCGGGATCAGTTTTTGGGAGAAGTATATGCTTACTGAACCCTCGCTTCATTCTGACAGTTGTCGTCAATTCCCTATGTCTGGCGCTTGGTCTGACTTTCATTCTAATCTATCCCTGGACTTACAGACTTTTCAACCTGGGCCAATGTGGATCCAAAGGGCATCCTGGGCAGAGTTGGTGTTCTCCTACATCTGCTGGGTTTTTTTTTTTACTTAATGCCTACCCCTAGTTTTCTCTCCCTCTGTCTGGTTACATGGTTGTATCATGGAGGCAGGCGTGCAGTGGGAGTTTTCTGCCTCAGCAGAAGCTCAAACATGGCCCAACCATATCACCTCAGACTACACACAGCCTGCACAAGCCTCAGCCTGCAGCAGGGGCATCAAGGGGAGTACCCATGCCATGTAACTACTGTCCACTCCAGGATGGGCATATCCCCTCATCTCTTCCTGGTGCTCTGTCAGGCGTCAGAGCTGCTAATCAAACCCAGGTTGCCTGGGCTGTAAGCAGGGCTTTATTCCTCCACCACCAGTGCAGCTCTCAACCTCCTTAATGTGATATAACTGATGCTTACATGCTATAACGTACATAGAAATATGACTGGAATAGTGGGACCCTTTAGATAGTTAAATACATTGGTCAATCACAGAAACTCCTTTGCTGACACAGAAAAAAATAACTTAATTCCAAGGAATGTGATGGCTGGTTTCAAACACCTCTAAGAATCAAATGAGGACTTCTTATGGGAAACTTTTAAAAAGGAACTAAGAGTACAAATAGACATGCATCCCAGACCCTTTAGATTCAACCTTGCTGTTAAAAAGACTACTGCTGAGAGAAATCTGTCAATACGTTCTGAATTTCAAAATGCTTCTCTTGGGGCACAAAGACTTTCATCTTAACTGATTTTACAAAAGCGACTAGGAAGATCACTAAAATTATACCTAACTCAATCAAATCTGCTGGTCCTCCCATTTAAAAATCATAATGCAAGAAAGAGAAGGCCAGGTTGGCTACCTTGTGATTGAAGCTTTCCCTCAGACCATAAAAATAACTTTTCTCTTGGAAAACAATGATGCGGAAAAATCCACTGTTGTTTTGATACCTTTCAAAAGTCTGAATTAGTCTCTATAGCAACCAAATTAACCACTCGAGGTATTGCTATGAAGATTGCAAAGCAGATGTCTTGAGTACACTGTCCACCTATCAAGTCTCCCATCTCAATGTATCTAGATCTACATCTTCAAGTGCTTATACTGCGCAGAGATTGGGGATATGGGATATTTTCAAGAAAAATGCTTTAAGTCCACATCTTTCACTCTTTCAAAGACTTATCAGTCAGACTTTGCCCTCTTTAAATGGTTTTGTGAAACATCCAACTGTCCCTTCAGATTTCTAAGTTCTTGCTTCCAGGAAAATGATCATCTGAAGCTTAAGTGTATAAGCCATTTTCCACCTCTGACACTTCTGATGCTGAAATGATTTCATTCTGTACTCCTGTCTGCTGACTGTCTTCACTTGCATTCTTGTAAGTACCAAGTGCCTTGGCCATTCCTGATTGGACCTCAGTACTTCTACCTCCACTTCTGGATCCTCAAAACTCTTGTCAGACATCCTCCTCAAAGACTACATGGGTGTGGAAGATTAAAAGAACTAAAAAACATATGCCATTTATCAAAAGCCAAATGACATCCCATTTCAGTTAAGGCAATTAAAATTAGTCTACAGAAATAGCTGATGACTTTCCAGACATGGTTCATAGGTAGGCACTAGGCTATCTGCCCAAGGACATTTACAAGCCTAGCCAGAATGTGTTTGCTTTCGCCTCCCCTTTAAATTAGTTTCCTGGGCCTCTGTCTAGCAGGGCCACTGAAGTGATCCCAGGGGTAAACCTACGATTCCCCATCCACTTGTCAAGATTTCTCTTGAAGAGTCTCAGCGAGGGGCTCTGCCTAACATAAATTGGGATTCTATTCCAGAGCAATGGAAGTCTCTGAGACAGGAATCTATCCCTCCAGCATGTCCTGTTTATTGTTGTGCTGAGGTTTAGTTCACTGGAGCGTGTGGCTCTAAGAGATTTGGTTTTCTTGAGTTGGAGCATGTCCATTAATTCCGGGTTGGACATGGCCTTATACGTTAGGCAGAGATCACCTCTGAGCAGGCGGTAAGCAACCGAGTAAAGTTGGAGTTTTTTTTAGACGAGATGCATAGGGCATCTCTTTGAGACCCATGATCCTCTTGGTGAGGTACTTCTGTGGTCTTTCCAGCTGTTGCAGGTGTCGAGTAAGGTACATTCCAAATGGGGCATTGTACTCTATTATGGGCCTAATGAGTGATGAGCAGAGGGGCACAATGACCTCTCAAGCTAGAGGTGAACCCTTTCGAGATTAGTTGGGCTACATAGAAGGAATGTCTAACTACTTTGGCAATGTGATTATCAAAGGAGAGGTTGCTATCTACCTGTGATCCCAGGTCCCTAATTACATCTTCTGTACTTAGTGTATTACTACCTATGTGATAATTCGTGGGCACTTTGTTTTTCCCAAAGGGGATGACTATGCATTTTTTGGCATTCAGCTTGAGGCCATGGTTTTGACACCAGGTATCTGTCTCTGTGAGACCCTTCTGGAAGATGTCTGTGTCAGCCGGTGAGTTGATTATGACCCCCAGTTTGCAGTCATCTGCGAACTTGGTCAGCCATAGTCCTCCCGTGCTTGCCGGTACCTCAGAGAAGTATATACCAAACAGGAGGGGTCCCAGGACCGAGCCCTGTGGGACGCCACTTGTAACTGGTTTAGAGTCGGACATGGCACCCACGATTCTGACCATGAGTGTTCTATCCGTGAGCCAGTTGACCACCCATCTCGTGACATAGGGGTTAATGTTCAAGCTGGTGAGCTTATCTATGATGCCAGAGTGTGGAATGGTGTTGAAGGCCTTAGCGAGGTCCAGGTAGGCTGTGTGGACTACCTTTCCTTCATCTATGGCCTTGGTAACTGTTTCAAAGAAGTCAACTAGGTTTAGGAGGCAGGATCTGCCTTTAACAAAGCCGAATTGGGTAGGGTCTAGTGTCTGGAGATTCCCAATGTCTCTATTTATGAGTTCCATGATGATTCGCTCCATAGTTTTGCAGACCAGGCTAGTCAGGCTTATAGGATGATTTTCTGTTGTGGCACCACCTTTGCGGAGTGGGATGACTGTTGCTGAACGCCATTCTTTGGGTACATAGCCTGCAGTAAGGCTGAGTCTGAACAGTGAATTTAGGTGAGGGTTTAGTTCCTTTTGGAGTTCGTGTAAGACGCAGCCTGGGACACAATCCGGTCCCATTGATGCTGTGTTCTTAGCTTTGGAGAGGGCTGTTTTTACCTGCATGTCCATGATGCCTGGGGCTCTGCATTCTTCTGGGATGGACACCGGCCCTTTTGGGGGTGAGGGGGGTAAAGTTTGCACTGAACTTGTCAGCTAGGATGTTGGCAATGTCAGCTGGTTCGGTGTATTTTTTGCCATTTTGCACTAGCTCAGAGCATAGCTCAGAGCATACCTGAGAGTTACCACCTAGATTTTTGACATAGCTAAAGAAGGCTTTATGGTTATCTTTAGAGTCCTTGGCAATTTTTCCTTCGAAACTGGCTTTGGATGATTTTATGAGGATCGTAGTTTCTTGCTAATATTGATCAGTGATGCCTTTCCTTTTTGGGATTTAGCTCTATCATGTAGTAGTTTCCTCCTTCTGTTGTTTTTTATTTCAGAAAATAAAGCAGATACAATCAAAAAACACTTCAAATGCACAGAAATGGCTATCACACTTGAGTGTGTAGCCTAAAACAGTTAAACAGGTAATTTAAACACAAAAACGATTTTGTTAAAGTGCAGGCAGTAAAATAAATACAATATGTAGCTGAAACAGGCTTTTTAAATCACAGAAACTCTAGAAAATTGGCATTTTAGGCAGAATTAGCTAAAGGCAGCAACAAAATGCAGAAAAATGATACTTAATCACTCCAAAGTCTCTCTTTTGTCTCTCTGCTGCTGTAGAACTCTGCAGGACACCAGGGAGGTGCTTGCTGAACTGTATACTAGCACAAAAACCTTGCAAATGCGGGTTTTACAGCAGGGAAATGAAAGAGATAGAAATTAGCCCAAAATGGCCAATAAACTACTAATTTCTGGGCTGAAACCACTCCTCCAGGGACAGATAGGCTGCTCAAAGCTCCCTCTCTCACAGTGAACAGAGAAACTTCCTTCTATCCAAGTAAGGTATGGGCAAACACATAAGGTAACTTTACATGGGGTAACTCTGAGATCATAGTAGCACGTTACCTTTCTTGTCAGTATCTGTATGAATATAATTATTTTGATTGTTGAACACAGAGAACTCGGTAATGAAAATGTCTAACGCCTGAATCAGGATACTCAGCTACTACACCCAGAAAATATGAATATAACTCTGACACTATGTTTTTTATTTTATATAAAACAAATCGCATTTAAATCTTATAACATCAATGGCATTTAAATCTTACACAGAAGTATGTAGCATCAGTATTTGCTACTAAAGTTACTCAGTTAAACAAACAGTTATTCACTTTTTTTTTTCAAATCTTACTAAATGCACCATACTTGGTGTATTTTTCTTACCAGTAGAGAAGCCACAAGTATGGGAAATGAAGGTTCACAAGTTCATTACATATATTTCCTTTTCGTGAAGAAGCCAATAAGTCATCAGGAAGAGGAGAATTAAGAAGATCTCTGCAAAAAAAAAAAATGGCAAGACAGTGAACACCGAACACCATACAGTCAAATGTGTTTTAGAAAATACAGTTGTGTAAAATCGTACCATAACAGTAGATGTCCTTCTATATCACTGTTGCAGTATTCTTCACCACAGGGATATCCTACCAAGGACAGCCCAACATCTGGTCAGTATACCAAACCCTTTAGATCTTGTATGTGCTGAAAAAAACAACACGTATGCTCCCAACACAAGAAGTAGGGTATAAATTTGACATACGGACACAATTACCCAGAAATGAATTGCTACAGAAGTGAAAAGTCTCCACAGGACAAAAAGACGTCTATGCACATCCAAAGGGAAAAAATGCAGTTGGAAAAGGGAGGACCCTCAGACAGTAGGGTAATCAAATTAAAACCCAAAAGAAAAAAGGGGTTGGAGGGAGGGCCCGAATACTGCAACAGTGAAGAGAAGGACATCTACTGTTAAGGTAAGATTTTACACAACTGTTTTATGTCCTTCTATATCACTGTTGCAGTATTCTTCATCACAGGGACAGTACAAATGTTCAAAAATAGGAGTAGGAGATGGAAGGCTGGGAATTGCCCTTAACAAACCCATGTAGGATGGCCCCAGCAAAACCTGCTCTGGTCCTAGAAAACGTATATAATTTATAGTACTACTAGTAAAGGTATGCACAGAAGACAAAGAAGCAGCTTCAAAGATGGAACTGGCATCCAAACCTTTGAAGAAAGCATCAGAAGAGGCAACATCCCTAGTGGAATGAGCTCCAACTGAAGTAGACAGACATTTTCCATGAAAAGAATAACAAAAGGAAATTACCTTATATATCCAGGAGGAGTTGGTTTGCTTAGAAACAGCCAAACCCAGAGTTCTGAGATGAAAAGAAACAAAAATCTGGTCAGACTTACTAATGGTCTTAGTTTTATCTCAATAATACATGAGTTGTCTGTGCAAATCCAAGGTATGCAAGACCCTCTCACTAGAAGACTGAAGACAAGGAAAAAAGGGAGAGAGTCTGATTTAAGGATAACTCTAACAACCATATGCATAACAGGAAGATTAATATGAAGGGACACCCTGTCTCTGTCAAAAATCAAAACAGGAGGAATGGCCATAAGGGCCTGAAGCTTAAAAACCTTCTGGGCAGAAGTAAGCGCAACCAACAAGACAGTCTTCCAGGTACAGTGTTGCAGAGAAGCAGAAAATGCAAGCTCAAAAGGAGACTGGGTTAATTTTTCCAAAATAAAATTAAGGTCACAAAGAGGAGGAATAGGTTTTCTTGGAGGCCTAAGACGCAGAACACCTTTAAGAAACTGTGTGGCTACAAAACAGAGGCCAGAGGGGGATATCTGAACAAACAAGTAGAAACAGTTAACAAATGGAACTTTACAGAAGAATAGGCCAAGCCATACTACAGCAACTCACACAAATAGGAGACGCCAGAGGGACCCCCACTGAAAAAGGGTCCTGGCTATCAGCATGGCACCAGACAGAAAATCTTGGTCATACAAGACTTTCTGGTTGCCAGGTTTTGTTTTCTTACCTCCTGTAAAACCCTAAGCACTTCCTCATAAAAGAGGTGCCTAAAAGGGATCAAAACCTTATTACCCACACAGTCAGCTGAAGAGTGGACAAGTGAGGATGGATGAGTGACCCCTTGTCCTGTGTGAGGAGGTCCAACTGGTGAGGTAACATGTGGCGCTTGCCCCTGGCCAGATGCATTAAGAGGGTGAACCAGTGCTGTCTTGGTTAAAAGGAAGTCATTAAGATTTTTGGGGAGTCCAGATGAACCTTCTGCAGAACTCTTGGAAGAGGAGGAAGGGGAAAGAAGGCATAGAGAAACATCTCCTTCCGAGAAGAAGAAAGGGTGTCCGTCTTCCACACCAGGTGGCACTGCTCCCTGGAACAGAAGAGAGAGAGCTGCCTGTTCTGAGGGGAGGCAAAAAATTCTACCTGAGGAGTACCCCAACAATGGACTATGTCCACAAACACATCTCACTAAAGGATCCATTCGAGAGCCTGTGTTTTGGACATGCTCAAGGAGTCTGCCATTAGATTGTGCTCTGAAGGAATATACACTGCCTGAAGAGTTAGCAGATAACTGATAGCCAGATTCCAGGCCTGAAGAGCCAGCCTGCAGAGAAAGTAAGACTGTGTTCCCCCCACTTGCTGACATACCACATCACTGTGGTCTTGTCTGTGTAAACATTCAGGGGGGTGAGGAAAAGCCTGAATCAGAGCTACCATCTCTCTAATGTTGATATGGGCTGACTTTTGATGGGTGATCAGACACCTTGGACTTTAAGATGACAATGAGAAGCTCCTACCCCATCCCATGTCTAAGGTATCTGTCAGTAGTTCTTGAGAAGGAACCAGAGGCTGAAAGGGCAGGCCTAGATTGAGGGTAGGTTGCTGAAACCACCACTTGAATTCCCTCTTGAGACAAGGAAGGAGAGGCACTCTGAAATCCAGAGGGAGGCAATGCTGAAGCCAAATTAATATGAGGTACCATTAAAGCTTTTGCACATGCAATCTGGCAAGAGGGAGCATCGGAATAGAAGAGACCATGAATCCTAGGGCCTGAAGAGACTCTGGCTAAAAAGGCAGGCAGAGGAATAACAGAATGAAGGATAGCCGTCAAGGACAAAGCCTTTGGAGGTGGAACAAAGGCCGCTATTGACACTGTCTAAATTTTGGAGCCCAGATGGACAGAATCCTGAGAGGGATTCAGGACAGACTTTAGAAAAGTTTATAGTGATCTCTAGACTTTGAAGGAGAGGTATGGTGAACTCCACAGCCCGTAAAAACAACTGGGAGAAGGAGCCTGGATCAACAGGTTGTCTAAATAAGGAAAAATCTGACTGCCTTCGAGCCCACAAAAGGCAATCACATTTGCTAGATATTTTGTGAATACCTTTGGGGAAGCAGAGAGGCCAAAGGGCAAAGCAGACAACTGAAAATGAGAGGAAGAAACAAAGAAACAGGAAAACTTCCAGAAAACAGAGTGAATAGAATATGAAAGTAAGTATCCTTCAGATTCAAAGACATCAGAAAAGCCTGGGGCAGCAACAGAGAAAACAGAGTTTAAACAGAAAGCATCCACAAAGAAGGAACCTTGATAAAAATGTTAAGCAAGGAGAGATCTAGAATAGGTCTCCAAGTGCCCTCATTTTCAGGAAACAGTAACATTCTATAGTAGTAAAAACTCTTCCCCACTTGGGAGGAACCAGCTGAATAGTCCCCCCCCCCCCCACCAGAGACCCAAGAAACTCTGAGAAAAGAAGAAGCTGGTCAAGAGGAGGTTGAAGAATCCCTGAAAAAGGAGGGAGACACTTCCACACCATAAAGTAACCCTGATGGATGATGGAGAGAGAACCCAAGCATCTGAGGTGACGAGTTGCCAGTTTGGAAGAGTCAAGGGTTGGGGGAAAATGTCAAAGAAAAGCAGGCTTGTCAGAAACAGAAGTCTTCTGAGCCACAGAAGTGTGAGAAGACTTTGCAGGAAGAGCTTGCCTACCATCACTTTTCCTGCCTTTAGTGGTCTGACGAGACTCCCTATATAAAATAAAGCACACCTAGTAGGATAGTTCCTCTGAAATTTAGGGATTGGGGGTATAAAAATATGTTTAAAGTCCTGCAAAGCTTTAGCCCTTTCTTGAAGGGACTTAAACATAGCAGCAGCATCAGTCCCAAAGAGATTGTATTTTCCAAAGGAACATTCAGCAACTTAGCCTTAATGTCTTCAGGTAAAGACTGAACAAAAAGTCGAGAGTATCGTCTCATGTCCCAAAGGCATTAGCTCTGGAAAAATGCATCAGCAGCATCATAGTTCTACTTGACAGAGTGGCAGGTGACATAACAGGTAGAACCCAAAACAGATAAAGCAGAAGACTTCTCTTCAGAATAAGGGAGGTAAAAAATAACTTGACAAGTCTGGGCAATCAAGGCCACAGCAGATCTAGTCAAGTAGGTCTGGTAATTAATGGCCCTAAACACCAATGCAGAAGCAGTGTTTCTTTTTTCCAATCCTCTCCACAGCCATATTATCCAAAGGCAGAAGCTTGGAAGACTGCAAACGTTCAAAAGGCTTATCAGAAGAGAGTGACACCACAGCAGGGTCAGCAGATACACACTTAATAGGAACTGAGAATCCTCAGGAACCTTGTAGAACCTGTCAGGTTTCCTTAGAACAGGGAGCTGAGAATCAGGAGTCTTGGAGGCATCTATAAAAAAAGTGTTTAACAAAGCAGCCAACATTGGAGTTACTGCGGAAGGTTTAGGAGTGTCCACCTGAAGCAGCTCATAATACCTCTTCTGGATATCAGACACCTGAGAAGAATCCCACTCAAAACATTCTCACTATGGCTACTGTGCCCATAAGACGACAACTCCAAAGGAGAATTAGGGGTAATGGACTTCTCTTCATCAGAACCATAAGCCAAACCAGAAGGCATCTGGGAAAAGAGTAAGACATGGACCCTTCATCAGACTCGGAATACACATCAGAGGAATCAGGTTCCCTAGGCCTTTTGGAAAGAGTAGAAGTCCAAGGGTGAGTACGGACAGAAACCCCTTGGGGAGGCTTCAGGGCCATTAAGGCATTAACAGGCCTTGAGTAAACTCCTGCCATCCCCTATGAGGGTGCTTAAGACATACAAAAGAATGTTTAGTCCTCTGTTTCTTTTTGGGAGGGATCTTAGCCCTGACAAACACCAGAGGTTCAGAACCCTGATGAAATTCAATAAGAGTACCTGGGACCTTTTCCCTTACCAAAATCTGCTGAATTTCCCTAGGGCACTCCAAGATAATCAGCCATGGTTCCCCCTCGACATCCATAGCAGACGGGTGCAAAGTCTCAGTGGATGTGCAAAAGGAAGGACCTATTTCCTGCCTCCAACTGTGTCATGGCAGAGGAATCCAAAATCAACACCAGATGGTCTACAGAGCTATCACCTGCTTTTAAAGAGATGTCTGGTGGAGGTTGGGCAGCCAAAGAATCTGGCCAAGATTTCTTGGCCGCCTTCTTGATTAATGGAAGTACCTCAGGATTAATTGATTCAGCCATATTACCCTGGGCTGTTTAAGTCTTTGTTCTCAAGATAGATGGCTAGGGAAGACAAAGTACAGTTGTGTACCCTTACCATAAATGTAGATGTTCAAGTGTATTCACTGTTGCAGTCATTACATTTGGGTAATCTGCTGGCAGGTTGCCCTCAGTCGGCCCGATTAACAAAGTCTTGGGTCCTGCTTTGGTTGCGGTCTCTTCTTCCATGACGTCAGGTCGTCAGGGGTAGAAAACATGCAGCTGACGCCATTACATCAGTTTTTCTTGCCCCAGATGTCAGGTGCACCCCCAAATAGGGAGCAAATAAAATTAAAAACACAAAAATATACCTCCAACCAAAAGCAAATACACCAAAAAGGCTTTTAAGCATAGTAAAAGAAAGTAGAGGTATAGTCAGAGAAAAACAGGGGGCTGGAGGGAGGGTAACCAGGACTGTAACAGTGAATACACTCAAACATCTACATTTATGGTAAGTGTACACCTTACCAAAATCTGCTGAATTTTCACTGTTGCAGTCATTACATTTGGGTAGATTCCCAAAGTTAATTTATACAGCATTAGGACCAGCTATAAGGCCCTGCAAGACAGCAGTGGCAAAGCCAGCTCTGGATTTAGAGAAAATTGGTAAATGATAATGTTTGGTGAAAGTATGTACAGAACTCCAGGTAGCAGCTTCTAGAATATCTCTGGTAGGAACACCTCTGAGAAAGGCTGCAGAAGTAGATGCAGCCCTGGTGGAGTGCGATCTGATCCCCTGGGGGATAGGTTTTCCATGGTGCTTACAGCAGAAATGAATGTAATGGCTTATCCATTTAGAAATGGTTTGTATTGAAAGAGCCTTCCCCTCTGCCCCAGCAGCAAATGCTACTAGCAATTGTTCAGATTTTCTTTGAAATTTAGTTCTGTCCAAGTAGAATCTAAGTTGTCTGTGCACGTCCAAAGAATGCAGAATCCGTTCCCCTTTGATCTGTGGATGAGGAAAGAAGGTTGGCAAATGAATGGACTGACTAATAGCCACATTGGAAACCACCTTGGGCATGAAGGATGGATTGGTCCTTAGAGATGCCCTGTCCGCATGAAAGATGATGAAAGGCTCCACTGCCATAATGGCCTGTAATTCAGATATCCTTCTAGCTGAAGTGATGCTAAAAGGAAGGCTGTTTTCCAAGAAAGAAATTTTAAGTCTGCAGTAGCAGCTGGCTCGAAAGGAGGTAGAGTGAGCTTCTCCAAAACAAAGTTAAGGTCCCAGGCAGGGGTAGGAGCTCTCCTGGGTGGTCTCAAGTTCTTTGCCCCTCTGAGAAACTGCTTGAGCAGGAGATGAGAAAAAGAGGGGTGGGTTTTGTGTTATAGTGAGCTGAAACAGCTGAGGCATGGATTTTAATAGAGGAAAAAGACAGGCCCTTGTGAAGCATCTCAGTTAAGTATTGCAAAATCTGAGGTAAATTGGGCGCTGCTGTGCTCATCCCTAAAGATTGGTTCCAGGCACAGAATCTTTTCCATTTGTCAACATAAGATTTTCTAGTACTAGGTCTTCTTGCCTCCAAGATGACATCCATCACATGTTTGCTGAGGGATGCTAAGGGTGAATTTAAGTGATTAGCCAGGCTGCAAGGTTCAATGTTGGAAGCTGAGGGTGCAGAATTTGGTTCTCTGGCTGAGACAGCAAGGAAAGTGTCTGAGGCAGGTGCCATGGAGATATTTGTGACACACTGCGCAGGAGTGGGTACCAGTGTTGGCGTGGCCAGTCTGGAGCAATCAAAATAATTTTTGGTTTGTCCTGTTTGACTTTTAGCAGAACTTTGGAGAGCAGAGGCAGAGGGGGGAAAGGAGTAGACTGATAGGTTTTTCCAGCTGAAGGACAGGGCATCCACTTTCCAGGCTTTATTGTGGGGAGTCCTTGTGCAAAACTAGTCCAACTGGTAGTTCTGGGGGGAGGCAAATAGATCTATGTCTGGGCTCCCCCATTTGCTTGTCAACATGCTGAAAATCCATGGTTCCAGTTTCCACTCATGTGGGTCCATGAGATTTCTGCTTAGTCCGTCCGCCACTGTATTTAATTTTCTTGGCAGGAATTGAGCTTGTAGGTGCACTTGGTAGCTCAAGGCTGTGTTCCACAATGCCATGGCTAGTCTGCAGAGGGGGTAGGAATATGTACCCCCTGCCTGTTTATGTACCACATAACCGTGGTGTTGTCCGTCTTTACCATTAGTTGTCCTGGAAGAATGTAGTCATTGAAGGCTGTCAGAGCATTCTGCATAGCGAACATTTCTTTTTGATTGATAAATACGTGCATTTGATTTGGGTTCCATTTGCCCTGAATGCACTTCCCTGCCAGGTGAGCCCACCCATGCATAGTCTGATGCATCTGTAGTTAGGGTTTGGGCGGCAGGGGGTAGTGTGAATGGCAGTCCCTTGTTTTGGTGGCAGGCCTCTGCCCACCATAGGAACTCCAGGCGTAGGCAAGGTATGATAGGAATCATTGTTTCCAGGCTGTGACAATGTTGACTCCATAGACTTTTTAAGTACCACTGTAGTTTCCTCATATGCAGTCTTGCATATGGAATTAGAAAAATGCAGGAGGCCATGAAACCCAAGGCTTGCAGTATTTGTTTTGCAGATAGCAGGGTTTTTGTGGCCACTTGGTTGAAGTAAGTTACCAAATGAATTTGCTTCTCTGGCATGAGGAAAGCCATCTAGGCAGTTGTATTCAAGCCTGCACCCAGGAATTTAATCAGTTGAGAGGGTACCAGTTGTGATTTCTTTTCGTTTATGGTGTACCCCAGACAAGTTAGAACCTTTTTTTACAAACACCAGATGATTTAGAAGTATGTCCTGGTTTTCTGCCTGAATTAGACAATCGCCCAGGTATGGATATATTTGAATATTTCTTTGCCTGCAAAATGCAATTACTGCAGCCAGGCACTTTGTGAATACCCTGGGCACAGTAGACAAGCCAAAGGGCAGTACAGAGAACTGATAATGCAAGTAGCCTGCTTTGAAGCGTAAGTATCTTCTGCAAGATTCCCTGATTGGGATGTGCAGGTATGCTTCTTTTAAATCTAGAGTTGTCAACCAGGCATCTTTGCCTAGCATAGGAAGTAACTGGTCAAGAGTCAGCGTCTTGAATTTTGGAATGTCCAGAAAGGTGTTTAGAGTAGACAGGTCCAGAATTGGACACCATGATTTGTCTTTTCTGGGTACCAGGAAAAACCTGGAATAGAAACCTTGTTCCTTTTCCCCTTCTGGTACTGGTTGAATAGCCCCCATGTTTAAGAGGGAAAGTACTTGTTTTCGAGCCTCTGGCCACCTGTTTGGTGTTGGCAACGTGTGGAAATGAAATCTGTATCCCTGGGACACTATATTTAAAACCCATTTGTCCTGGGTTATGAGTTCCCAGTTTTTTGTATGAAGAGCAATCTTTCCCCCCAAAGGGGTGGCTAAAAGGTAAGTGCCTGGTAATTTTAAAGGAAAGTCATTGATACTGTTTACCATGGGGGGGTGTCTTGTTATTTCCAGATTTGGAAGTGGAGCCCCCCCCCTCCCCATTGCTTAGTTCTGAGAGTCCCCTGGGACTGAAACCTGGTGCTTCTGGTGTGTCTGGGTTTGGCTTGAGAGGATCTGGAAGGAGCTGGAAATGACCAATTCTTAGTAGGCCAGTGCCTACTAAATCTTGGAGGTTGCACTTGTAAGAAATCTTTTACAGTTTGCATAGATTTAGCTTTATCTTCCATCTTTTTTAGAACTTCTTCAGCCTTACTGCCAAACAGGCAGTCCCGATTTAAAGGAGCATCCAACAATTTCGCTTTACCATGATCAGGCAGAGATTGCTCCTTAAGCCAAGCATGTCTTCTAAGCACAGATCCAGTAACAGCAGCCCTGCAAGAGGCCTCTAAAGAATCAAAACCACATTGCAAAGTATGTTTTCCAACTTGTTCAGCAGAATGCAATAAATCCTGTAAATCTTTAATTCCACACAGTCAGAAATCAACATCATACTGTGATAAAGTCATGACAGTATGTAATCATATAACAATTTCCAGGTATCCGTCTGTGCTGATTTTAGCCTCATGGAATACCACAAATATTTATGAGCACATACATGTTTGAAATAATCTTAATAAAAAGATTTTACAAAAAAGAAATCAACATCATTTTCTGTTTAAGCAATCCAATAATATGCTGCTGATATTTTAACATATGAAATTAGCAGTTTAAAGCCCTGATTGCCAAGGCTGCAAAAGTATAAACCTTTTTACCCCATTTATCCAGCGCCCTGGAGTCTCTATCAGAAGGGGTAGGATTTTTAGCAGTAGACGCCTTAATGCCCTTGGGCCCCTGAGAAATGGTTTCTGGATCAGCAACAGGATTTTTGAAAAGGAACTTGTGGGACTCAGGAATCCTGTAGTATCGGTCAGGTTTGCTAGGAGCCGGAGGCTTTGCTAGGAGCCGGAGGCTGGGAATCAGGGGCCATACTGGATTCCGAAAACACATCATCAACAATGTCTAGTACAGGAGGAATAGCCAAAGGCCTATGCTGAGGTAGAAGAAGGAAATCCCTAAGCTTCTTTTTTGAGTCACAAAATTCCTGACTTTCCCAGTGGAAATGCTCCCTTAAGGTATATAAAGTTTCCCCAAAAGAAACGTCCTCGGGGGGGGGGGGGGGCAGAAGGAATGGAATCCTCTGCATCAGAATCCTCATAAGTAGGTATGGACAAATCCAGGTCATTAGAAGAGTCAGAAGAAACAGAGTCCTGGTCAGAAGATTCACAGTCAAGCTCAGCCCTAGCCCTCTTGGGGGGGTTGACTACCCCTGAAGTAATTAGATCTTCAGCCATTTTGATCATTTGTTTTTTAAGCATAAGGGCCTGAACATGTGGCCTGGGCATCGTTCTTTTAGACATAGATCGAGATTTAGGCCTTAGTATTGAAGGTGGAGTCTGTAGGCCTGAATACACCCTCAGAAGCTGGTGCCTGCACAGCGGTTCCGGACCCATCCAAGGTAGAGACATCCGTGGGTTCCATAGGTGAAGTATCTCGTGGCATACCGGACTCTGAATGGGTCTCAGTAGAGGCCTGCGAGTCAGAAGTAGCGGGTATCAGGGGCTGCAAAAGCGCCTCATTGAGTACCGGCGAACTGGCGACTGGCTTAGGAGAAGCATCGTCGGCAGTTTTGGACCTCGACAGCCTGTCTCTGTCTTTATCTTTGCGTTTTTTTCAGAATCCCGGTAGTCGGATGGCTAACCAACGTAATTTCTGGATAATTAAACAGAGCAGAGAACCGAAATATTTAGAGGCAAAAATGTACCGACGACGGATAGTGCGCTGATTAAATAAAGCACAAAATTGACAGCAAGGTACGTCGTGGTCAGGGCCTAGACAAGGAATACAGTACAAATGAAAATCTTTATGAGGTATTTGCTTTCCACAAGTAATGCAATTATTAAGGAGCAAGAAAGTTTCCCCAATGGGTACTTAGCTTTAAGTTGAAGACGAAAATTTCAGGAGTCGGCCGACCGGCACTTGCGAACTGCTTCTGCTTCAGGCACCGCACGGCAAGAAAGACTGATGTAATGGCATCGGCTGCATGTTTTATACCCCTGATGACCTGACGTCATGGAAGAAGGGACAGCGACCGATGCAGGACCCAAGACTTTGTTAATCAGGTCGACTGAGGGCAACCTGCCAGCAGATTACCCAAATGTAATGACTGCAACAGTGAAACACGAAGAACACCTGGCTTCTTAGAGTCTTAGGTGTAAATCCCTTACAAATACTACAGGAGGTATGGTCAAAGGAAGCACCCAAACAAAACAGACACTTTGTGATGATCCTTATGGGAAATCTGCATCCCGCACTGACATGTTCCCTTCCTGGATGACATGAACTGCAGGTAATCAAAGAAAAACAAAACCATAAGTAAAAAGAAAAAAAAGACTCCAAAGGGGAACTTATCTGATGGCAAGGTATTAAGCAGAACAAAGGACATTTAGACAGACAGGTGACGGCGGCATTCAGACTGGTGGCAAAAAAGTTCTGGGTAACTGCATCAACATGTCACCTTTATGCCCTACATCCTGCATGGGGAGCATACGTGTGACACAGACTGCATACAAGATCTAAAGGCTTTGGTATACTGGCCAGACGTTGGGCTATCCTTGGCAGGAAATCCTTAAGGTAAAGAACAGTACAACACTGATACAGGACGACATCACACACTACTGATTTCCTCCTTCAAGATGAGACCTGTTCCCTTCTAGTATTCTACTGAACAGAACCCACCAATATTTTTAACAGTCTTCTACCTCCTAAATTACAAACTTCTACCAAGATGCAATCTCATCCCAGAGTCTTACCAGCGGACTTTGTTAATATTTCATCACTTTTTATTTGACTATTCAAGCTGTTTAGCTTTCTCTTCTCACAGTTTTACCAAGGCTCTCATTAACCTATCCCATCGACTATATTTCCAACGGACTAGTTAAGCACTTCTGCACACTGCTGTATCAAGCAGAGGTAAAGATGTTCATTATTTCCTCTGACTGCATGTTTAGCTTTCTACAGCTTGGATTCATCAGTTTGGCTCCTATGCTCTTTTTTTTTTTTTTAAATAAGTCTAAGGACTAGTACAAACCTAGCCAATAACAGATCAGGAAAAAAAATGGATCTGGTATCTGTAAGGTTAAGACCTTAACCATTATGACAACCCCCTCTCTTGTTGACATACTCTCCCCCCTTAAGAGTTTCTGATCTCTAGAGTTATCAAAAACATTTGTCCCAAAAGACACACTATGATAACATGTGTAACCTTATCCATAAATTCTATTATTTTATTTCTGACACCCTGGAGTTGCCTACTTTCATCCTCATGGGGTTGGCATAATGGTTAAGGTGTTTAACTACAAACACAAGGTATAGGGTTTGGCGCTCACTTTGGGGTAAATGGCTAGGCTTAAAATGGTCCCTAGATAGAGTTTTTCTAAGATGATGGACTTCTATCCTACAGTTTAATTTTATTTTTCTGGTGACTGAATTGTGGTGTTTATTGAAAGCTACATTCCTGTAATCATTTTACTTATTATTAAATGTTTTTACTTACTTTACATTGTGGCTGGACAATCAGCGTGTTCTTTAGAGATTAGAGTGTGCTTATACCTGTTTGATATCCTCCAGGTCACCTCGAATGCCTGGCTGCTTCTGGGCCATAGCTATCATTTATTTTGATATTTAATTTTTTTAATAATTGGTCACCCTTCGAAGGGTGTATAGACCTATCTGACTCTGCTGGCAGCATCTACCATTTGTATTGGGGAGGGGATACAGCTGGAAATCTGTGTCAGGCTTCCCATAAGTGTTTGTGTGTGTGAGATTTGAATTTATTTTCAGTGTGAGTCAGAGGACTTAAACTGGAACACATTGCTCTGAAGTGTATAATAAGGGATTACATTTGGGGTGGACAGAGGTATACAGTCCAGTCCCAGGAAACAGAGCATGTTCCTGCTGTGTTCTTAAGGGAAATTGTGGAATTTTACTTGTGTGCTTTATGCTCTGGTGTTTTCTGTGACACTCCCACACCGAAGTTAGTGGTGAAGGTTGAGGCTCCTTAATTACTGACCCAGATTTTAAGTGGGGGATGTCACATTTATTAGTGGCAGTCTGGTGGGATAGTGGCTGGATGTCACACAAGTATTCTCCCTCTACATCCAATTTACTAAATAATTCTCTTAGCCTACTTAAGTCCCAGTCTTTAAACTTTCTTCTACCCCAGTAAATACAAAGGAGGTCTACAATGTGTTTTCCTATAGATGCTCCCCCTTAAACTTGATACTAGGGCAGGGTCTGATATGACTACTGGATGTATCTCCATATATTGAAGGATATACATATGGTGAAGGAGGTGGAGATGCATCCAGTAGTCATATCAGACCCTGCCCTAGTATCAAGTTTAAGGGGGAGCATCTATAGGAAAACACATTGTAGACCTCCTTTGTATTTACTGGGGTAGAAGAAAGTTTAAAGACTGGGACTTGAGTATGCAGTTTTGTGCACTGTGAACGATAGGTATGTTCCAACCCAACATTTATAGGCATTTTAGGCATTTCCTTCAAAAATTTCCCTTCACTTTTACCCCCCACCCAATAAATCTGTCAATTTAGATACCATATTCCAATCAGATTCCTATGATTTCCTCCTGGAACTTATCTTAATTAGTATACTTTCTTAACCTGAATTTAACAGTAATTAAGGCACACAGAAAGTAATTGATTCTTTTTCACTGTCCAGTCCAAACACTGTCCAAGAAACAGCACTTCCAAATTGACAAATTAAGCATAATCTTTTTTTGAACTACAAAGGGATAACAAGAAATAGTTACAACTATATACACACACTGTTCTTTAAGAAAGGTAAGCATCTTCATCAGACAAAAAAAATCAGATTTTCATCTTAAATTATAAAGGAACTGCTTTATAATGGTAGCAACACTCAGTCATTACCCATATGGAAGCTTGAGTTAGTGATACGCATTCTACTGCCCATAAAATATGCTAGACACAGATTAATCCACAACATAACAAATATCCCCATAAAAGAGCTCATTCTACTTAGAAACACGCAAAACTAAATCAGCACACTGGTCCCACTTTAATGACATCACAACTTAGCATTTCTTCTATTTGCAGTCTTTACTGTGCAGCAGCTAGAAAGTCTGTTTAAACTACTCCTATGCATATCCTTTTTCAAAAATGTGTGTTCTCAATTTAAATTCTAACCCTCCACCAATGTTTGCATTTCCCCTTTAAGGCTTTCCCTGATTAAGAAACTCAGTCAGATTAACCAACCGTCTATCCAGGCTAAAACTGAAATCCTCAAAAGTATTCATTCATACCAGTGGTCCTACCTCTATCCAAAGTCAAGAGACCAAATGAAAGGAATACTCTGCACCCTTCCAAGCACAACACCTCTTACCAATGTTTACCTTTACTACTGCCTTATGACAGTATTCCGTGGGAAATCTGCTCAAATCACATTGAGAATCATTTGTAACTCAGAAATGATAAACTCCCTATGTAAGCCACAAGCTTTTTACTCTGAGAGAGGAACAATACAATTATATAACTATTATTAAAAGAGTGTAACTTACCTCCCCAAAACTATAGTTAAGAATTGCAAAACGTAAACAATCAGCCCTTTGTAATTAGATCCTCTTTACCATTCATTTTAGTTGAACACTACGTTCCACTCCAATTAATCTATGTGTGCCACTTGAATTTAAATGAGAGAAGCAATGTGTGTAGCCAAACTCTGTAAACATCACACAGAGAAATAGTCAGGTTCTAAATAATGAGTGCCCAGGGCTGATGCATTACAGTTCCCTAAAGGTTAAGCTAGTATCCCTACAGCCTCATATAAACAATGAAATTGATTACCTAGTTCCACCTCTGCTTCTGCGTAAAGAAAAACAAAAAAGGGAAAAAGAAAAAAAACACAGCTCCTTTCTTACTGCACTGCTACTCATTTTTCATGGATCCTCTTCTGAGTTCTCATTCTCGACTGCTACCAGTTTTTGACGATGTCCATTTGTTGTATTATCCTCCTGAATAAAGCATGACCATCCCTCATTCTGCTTCCCTTTGCTTTTGAAACAGTAGGTCTGTTTCCAATTTCACCCCTGGATCCAGTGCTACACAACCACATTTGGTGATGGTTCAGAAACTGGTACGGCATCTTGCTGTTTTACTTCATCCGTGGTTTGCTCCAATTCCAACAGCATTTTTGTACCCATGGGGAAGAACACTAAAACTGGATGCACCAACCAGAATATTAAGTTGGTCTCCCTGCAAGCTTATAACACTGGCAGAAATTGTTTCTTTTCAGTCTAGCTTAGATTAAATAATCATTGTTCAACCACACATTTATTGCCACTAAATAATTTTCTGCCAGTCTTCCACATTCTGCTTTAGGTGATAATTCTGCATTTTCTCAATAATATGATGTGGTTGCTTCGCCCTAGTGGCATTTCCTACAAATACCCTGTGGGCTCTGCGGCACAACAGTTTAGGAACTTGTATGCAGTTGCACACACTTCACAAAACCTGATCCTTCTAAATTCTCTGAAAAGGCTGGAAAAAATTATGGTTCTCTCTTCTTGTACTACCTTCTGATTTGATTGGTTTCTGGCAAACTTTCTTGTCTAGCTCCTCACTCTAGCATTGCACCTTTCAATTCTCTGTTCCTGAATTTTGGAGTTCTATTTCATCCAACTAGGACTTTAAAGTTTATTCTACTTAACCCAACATTCTAGTATTTAACATGGCATATTCTTCCAGGGTTCCACTAATTTTGAGGACTTCAAAGTACATTTGAGCCATCTTCTGCAGGTTGCTAGAAGCAGCAATTTGTGTGTGTGTGTGTTTACAATTATCTCAAAGACAGTCTTCTATTTTTCCTCCATCATTTTTTTATTCTGCTTTCTCCCTCTTTTCTTCACATTCATTAAATGCACAGATATGGCAACATGCCAATGTGCCCACAGATTGTTAACTTTTTAAAGGTTATATTCTTTTCCACATGAGAAAGCACAGCAGTATATATAAACTTACTATAATAGTAGATGTTCAAATGATCACTACTGTGATAGCCTTAGCTACATGGGTTATATCCTGCCAAAGATACAACAGCCAGCCAGCTTCAAAAGCTTCAGGGAACCTGCCACGCACCCAAACTGTTAGCTTGAGCTGAGTGGACTAAAAAGACAGGTTTGGGTGCCAAGCTCTTCAGAGCTTTCATGCTAACAGAGACAGTGAGGCTGCCCTGTGCACAGAAAGGACAATGCTAAGAACAACAATTAAACTTCCACATGCTGGCAAAAACACACAAAATAACAAGTGGGAGTGGCTACTGCAGCAGTGATCATTCAAACATCTACAGTTACGGTAAGTTTAACTTACACAACAGCACCATGTTCATCATCTTGATCACTGCTGCAGTAGCCTTAGCTATATGGGTAGCCTACCCTAGCTTACTACATTTGGTAAGTGGAAGGGGAAGGTTCCAAGAGCCCCTGACAAATGGACATAGCAAATCCTGATCTAGACCTAGAGAAAAAAAATCAAGCTTTTAATGCAATGTAAACGTATGTATAAAGGACAAAGTTGCTGCTACTCAAATCCAACCCTTTCAAAAAGCCACAGATAAAGCCACAGCCCTGTTAGAGTGAGCGGAAACTCTGCTTGAAATAGTTTTGTTGTGGTGAGTACAACAAAAGATAATAGCCTTAGACAACCATTTGGAAATAGTCTTGTTTTGATACAAGTTGTCTCTTCCACTTACCTCCACAAGAAATTAAAGGTTATGTCTTACCATAAAATTTGACATCTGTGTTGTCTTCCTTCATTCATCCTCATGACAGGTTCTTGGATCTGACCCTGGGATCTGGCTTGGTCACATTCCACAGACTTGGATCTGACTCTCAAGCTCCTCCCTCATACCCACAATGCCCTGCATCCACCCCAACTACGTCACATTGAGTTTGCTAATTCTAAACACTCAGCATTCAAACATCAAAGATTGGCAAAATACACTCAGACACAGGACATAACAGTCCCTTCATCATCCACGTTCCTCAAGAAGATAAAGGCAGGGGGATGGTTGGGTCGGAAAGTGAGGATGAATGAAGGAAGACATCACAGATGCCAAGTTATGGCAAGACATAACCTTTAAATCTAATGTTGTCACCTTCAGTCCTCCTCTCGACAGAGCCAGAGTCCCCAGATATGTAAACCCTGGGTGGCCCACATGGAAGGATATGCCGGAGCACCATCGAACCAAAGGAAGCCCTGCTCCTTGAAATAATATCCAACTTACAGTGAGATACAAAGGTGTGATTATTAGACCTTGACACTGCCACACAAATGTCAGCAATGGAAGTTCTGGAATAGAAGGCTGAGGAAGTAGCCATAGCTCTGGTGGAATGTGCCGTGCCCTAGGAGGTTTAGGTAACTCCAAACCTTTGGATGAGTAAATGTACACAATGCAGTCGGAAATCCACTTTGCCAAAATAATTTTTGATACCGCTTGTTCAAGTCTATTAGAAGAGAAAGCTACAAAAAGCTGATCAGACTTCCTGTGTTGTTTGGTCCTGTGTAGGTAAAAACAAAGTTGGCTATGAACATCTAGAAGATGAAGAACATACCCCCCCCCCTTTGCTGGAGAAATTGGGGAAGAACACTGGCAATTGGATGGATTGATTACTATTGTTCTCAGTAGCTACTTTAGGCATAAAGGATGGATTAATGCATAAGGATACACTGTTTTTATGAAACAGAATGTAAGGAGGTTTAGAGGATAAGGCTTGTAGTTCGGAAATCCTATTAGTGGAAGTTACAGCCACAAAAATGGCCCATGTCCATGACCGAAAATTCATGTCACAACTAGCTGCCAGTTCAAAGGGTCCCTGTGTCAAAGCCTGCAGCATAAAAGTGAGGTCCCAAGGGGGAGATGTAGCCTTAATTGGGGGCCCTAAGAAGAAGATACCTTTCATGAAGGATTTGCATAGTCTAAAGGAGAACAGAGAATGTGACTGACTCGCTGTATGAAAATTGGAAATAGTAGCTAACTGTAATTTGACAGTGGAGAAGCTAACACATTTGTCGAAAAGTGTACTAAGAAACAACAACACATCTGAAACTGGAACTGAAAAAGGGTCAGTGTTCTTGCATGTGGCCCAGATAACAAATCTCTTTCACTTACTGTTGGTGGAAGCCTTTTGCGAGGCCAAAATAATTTTTCGGACCAGGGACTTAAGCTTGGAATGTCTCACTAGGGTTGGAAGTGGAGAAACCAAGAGGTCAATTTGAGGGATCGAAGGTTTGGATGTTGCATTCCTGATGGGTGAGAAAGGAGGTCCTGTCTTGGCTCCAGAATCCAAACAGGGTATTTCAGATGAGACCACTGAAAGGGAACCACACCTGATGAGGCCAGAAGCGGGCAATGAGAATGACTGAGCTCTTCAACCTAATTGTCTTCTGAAGAAACTTGGGGATGAGCGGAAAAGGAGGGTAAGCATACAGGAGACCCAGGGGCCAATCGTGGACTAGCACATCCCTCGGTGGCTCCCTCAGAGGAGGGATCAGAGCGAAGAATTTGCTGCACTTGTTACTCAGGGGAGAGGCAAAGAGGTCACAGCAAAGATGACCTTAGCTGCTGAAGATCATATTCACTACTGATTGGTTGAAGGAACATTCATGCGGAATCAGTAGCGATCTGTTGAGTCTATCCGCCAGATCATTGGTTTTTCCAGAATATGCACTGCAATTAGAAGGCGGTCTGAAGATGTCGCCCACTCCCACACTCTCATGGCCTCCCCGCACATTAGGTAAGAATGGGTTCCTCCTTGCTTGTTGATGTACCAGACAATCAACATGTCAGTGTGTAGTGCAGTAGTACCCAAGGGGAGAACGTTCTGAAAGGCTTGCAATGTTAGTAGAACTGCTCTCATCTCTAGGACACTGATATGCAACTTGGTCTCAGAAAGGGACCATGTGCCTTGGACCATCTTCTCACTGTAATGCCCCACCACCCAAACTAGGAAGCACCCATGGTCAAGGTGGCTATAGGGGGGTTGTTCAAAAATGGTCGGCCTAGAATTATGTCTGACTATATCCACCAACTGATGTGATGTCTGAAGATGGGAGTCAATCTGAGACAGAATGGACCATTGCATGGCTAATGTCCACTGTAGAACCCGCATGAAAATCTGGCTAGGGAAGCTAACAGAATGGCTGCAGAAATGGACTCTAGGGTCTGCAGGATCAATCGAGCCATGGGGGACTGTACCTGATTCCTCAGAGTGGCTACCCAGTGTGAAGGAAGAGAAGCTATCAGATCCCTTGTGTTGAGCTGCGTACCTATGAATTCTAGGTTCTGAACCAGAGTAAGGCTGGATTTGCTCATATTTATGGTGATGCCTAGGGAGTATGACAACTGGATTAAGTAGTCCATTTTTTGGATTACTCGATGCCTTGTGGAAGCAGTCAGGAGCCAATCATCTAAATATGGAAACACCTGGAATCCCCTGAGCCTTAAGTGAGCTGCTACCACTGGCATGCACTTGGTGAACACCCGGGTTCTCTGAATTAGTAGTGACTGGCTCCCAGCTGAAAGAACAGATATCTCCTGGAGCACCTAACTATTTTGAGATGATAGTACACGTCCTTGAGATCTATCAAGCACATCCAGCAGTCCTTGTGCAACAGTGGCAAAATGTACTGAACCGTAACCATTCGAAACCTCAAGTTCTTTACATAGTTGTTCAACTTGCTCAGATCCAGAATCGGTCTTAGGTCCACTAGAACAGACTCCTTTACTTCACCCTGTCCTTCAACACGTTGTCTCAGGAAATGATAGAACTAGTTACTCCTACCCAGGCTGGGAAAGGTTTTTATTCAAGGATGTTTTTCGTGCCAAAGAATGTTTGGGGACCAGTTCTGGATCTTTCTTTCCTAAATCCATTTGTGATGAAACTAAAACATTAATTAAAAAAGAAAAAAAATGAAGTTTTTGGTAACTGTCCAGAGCTGTGTGTGTGAAGAGAGACAGAACCAATGCTCTCTGGGCCAAAAGGGAGTTACCAAGAGTATTTTTAAAGTTCCTTCTTACCTTTAGCAAGACTCTGGCTACCGGTGGAAAGAGGGAAGCATAAAGAAGCATTCCATCCATGGGAAAAAAGGCATCTGCTTTCCAGGTCTTTTTGCAAGATTCCCTGCCTAGCACAGAACTTTTTTAGCTGTCAGTTATGAATGGATGCAAGCAGATCTACTTGGGGAGTTCCCCACAGGTGAACAATCACCTGTAAGACCTCTAGGGTGTTAAATATCCATTCATGATGGTCTGTCCTGGATTTGCTAAGAGATTCTGCAGTCATGTTCTGCTATTATGGAATGCAGGTTGACTGCAGGAATGGACTGAAATGAATTGCCAGTTCCCAAGCAATCATGGTTAGTCTAGACAAGAGGTAGGAATCTGTACCCCCCCTTTGCTTTTGTTTATATGTACCAGGGAGCTGTGGTTTTGTCTGTTAAGACTAATACTTGTCCAGGAGTCCACAGCTGACAGAATGATTTGACTGCCTTTATCAGAGCCATCATCTCCATGAAGCTTGTCTCTCTTCTCCTAAAATAAGTTCCCAAATACCTTGAAGTTTGACTCCTGGGATGACAGACTGAATTAGAATGAGGGAAGAAAAAGGGAGACATTGGTTCTGTTGGACCTATTTGGCCCACCAGAGGAGTAACCTATTGATGAATTCCTAAATAGGAATAAGAAAGGATAGAGGATGATGGTGCTTGGTTTGAATTTTCCTCATGTGAAGTCTGATTAAAGGAATCATGGAGATGGCAGATGCCATATAACCTGTAATTATGAAGAAGTTTATTGCTGTGGAACTAGTCTGTTGAGCAAATTCTTTCAATAGGCGATAGTAGAAGGAAATGCTCTCTTTGTAGGAGGGGAAAACTACCATGCTGAAAGTGTCAAGAAGGCATCCCAGAAAAATTGACCTTTGGGATGAAATCAGAAAACATTTTCCAGATTCCACTTGAACCCAAGAAGCTGGAAAAAAAATTCACAGAAAAATGACAGGATGCCAGAGTGTCTCAAATGAAATCTGCTAAGACGTGGCAGGTATCTAGGTAGGGGTAAATATGAATTCCATGAAGTCTGCAGAAGACAATGACTGAAGCTAGATATTTTATGAATACCCTTGGAGCTGTAGACAGACCAAATAGCAAAAATGCAAACTGAAAATGCAATCCCAACACAAAGAATTTTAAGTAATACTTGTAGTCTTTGTGATAGGTATGTGTGTGATGCTATTCATGCAGGAGGTCTAGAGTGACCAAGAAAGAAATGTCAGGGAGAAGAAGAAAATGGGACTGTAGAATTAACATTCTGAACTCAAACAATGAAGAATGCATTTAGAAAAGACAGACCCAAGGCACAGTGGTGCAGCAATAGTGTTGTCTTCTTCACAGCAAGAGGTTCTCCAGTTCGATTCTCGGCTGGGGTGCCTTCTGTGTGGAGTCTGCATGTCCTCCCCGCTTTCGTGTGGGTTTCCTCTGGGTGCTCTGGTTTCCACCCACGTTACAAAGACATGCATCTGGAGCCTTTCTCCCTGGGCTTCCGCTGACAATTGGCTTCGTTCCAAGTCGGACTTTCCCGGTTAACAAATGATAAATAAAAATAAATGGTTTCCAGGTACCTTCCTTCTTGGGTACAGGAAAAATCCCCATATAAAATCCCTTTCCTTCTTAGGAAGAGGACTGGTTCTATTGCATCTTGAGATAGCATTTCTGTTACAATGTGGAGGAAGCTTATTTGTCTCTAGAGAGGCAGGGAATGAGAGAGAGAGAGAGCAAGTGTAAGTGTGCCTGTGCTCACTAGCTTGAAAGGATGGCAGCGCAGGGAGGGGAGAAAGAGATCAAGAGGTAATCATGCATTTTTCTTCTGCTGGAAAGACCCTTGAGGTTCTCTCTCTTTCTTTCCAACCCCCACTGTCACTTCCTTTTCTACTGCTACATACTAGATTTTTGCTGACTTGGTTTGAAAGACAAGTGAATGAAAGGACCAGAGCTTGCTGGGTAGTTTCTCTGGTACCCTAGGACAGGTGAAAGAAAAAGTTATTTCATTCTCTAAATTAATTTCCTTCCCTCCCTTTTCTAACCTTTAAGCATCTCTGCTGAGGAATTTCCAAAGAGGGCATTTAATGTTTGTGACTTGACATCCTGAAGGAAACTCTAGTTTAACTCGGGTAAGTCTGCCCATCGCAAACCCTGTAGCAAAACCTTGTAACACAGCATCTGTTATCATCATATGCACATTCTGTTGAGTATTTTATGACATGGGAAGGAAAAGACAATAAAGCTGAAAACATGGACTCAATATCTGAAGCAGGAAGGTCAGTTATAGACTGCTACCATCAGAAAACATAGAAAGAAAGTGGAAACTTTACTATATTTCCCTGAAAGTTAAAGTGGAAGCAGCATATGCTTTAATCTCATATTTATCAAATGCCCTAGTATCATTCTCACTAGGGTCAGTACTAGAAGCTAAAGACTTATAGCCACCATCCCTTTTCCATAGAAATTACAGCAATAAGACTCTTAAAAACAAATTTATTGGAATATGGCACATTACATAGTCTGTCAGGCTTCTTAGCTGAAGGAAGTTGAGAATCTGGATAAATAAAAGCTAAATTAAAAGCATCGTCCAAGGCCCTAATTACCAAAGTAATAGCCATGGGCTCAGGAGAGTCCAAACTCAACATGTAATATTACTTTTGTGCTTCTGAAACTTCTCTTCTCTTCCCTCCCATTTAAACAACTCTTTCGTTTTACTAATTATGTTAGAAGAAATCTCTTCATCTGGGGAATCACAGGACAGATTCTTCTCTCAGAGTCATAAAGGACAGGGAAAGAGAGCTGAGAAGCATAGACAAAAACTTTCTCCTTAGTGAACTCTTCCTTCAAAGGTAGAAAGGTGTCTCTTCCTCTTAGCATGAGAAGCCACATGGCTTGAAGACTGGAAAGGTTACAAAACCTTGAAGAGATCCTGTGCAAAGCTATACCAGTCTTCCTGGGTGACCTTCAACACTGGTAAGAATTGACATGGGGGGTGACAAATGCATAGCCTTTTGGGTCGTTTTCCTTCGGGGTCTGAAGTCTGATGGTCTTTCACTTCAATACGTGAACCAGCTACTGCTTCTCTTATCAAAACTGCATGAACACCATCCTACAAATTAGAATGAAGAAGGGTTCTCCCTTCTCGGTTATGGCCTGAAGTCTGGTCTGACCAGACATGTGAATGTCCTGGGACTTAGCAGCTTACTGTTCAGTCTCACCAGAGGGACCAGGTAGATTGGACTGACAGTCTGGAGGCTCCAAAACTACTAAAGTGCCACCACTGGTCCCAGACTACTGAAAAGAGGCAAACATTAGCATCTCTTCAGTAACCTCTTCTGAAAGTGAAGACACTAAGGAGAGACATTTGGCTACATGCATCAATGGCAAGAAAATTCTGATATTTGGTTCCTGTACCTACTATTTATATTCATATGCTTTTGTGTTTATTAGGACAGATGGTGCACATGGAAAGTCATCCAAAAGCTTTAGTACACTGAATGGGTATCCAGTATCAGGCAGGATACATCCCATATAGTTTTATGTTACTGCAATGGTGATCTAATAATAATCACCTGTTTATACGATGTCAATAAATGTTTGCATTGCATCCAGGTGATGCAACGCACACTTCAAAGTCAATTCATTAAATACTGCTTCATTATTTGCAGTGAAGTGAATAACAATCACTGTGCACTTGTAAAGCTATACTTTTTTTAAACAAAATTTTCACTGATTAAAAAAAGAATGACACTTAAATGGGCAGCGTGTCAGTGTCTTAACTGCCAAGTGTGTTGGTTTCATGACGACAAAAAAAGCAAAGCCTCTGCCCCAAATAAGATACCTAAAAGTATTTTAATGCCATTTTTAAATTTAAAATGTAGAAATATAGCACTGTCATAAAACCATCCTACAACTATTTAAACGCAGTTATCAGCTTGTCAATGCTAGCGCTCCCCTAACATTTTCACAAAAATAATGAATTAAATCCAAAAAAGACTATTCACTTATGTTTCTGTGAACAATGCCTGTTTTCAGAACTCTGCTACAAAACCATAAGTAATGTTAATGAAATCCAGCCAATAGTTTCTCACTTCTAGTAATCTGCACATCTTTACATACTAAAGAAGAGTTACCACAATCTATAGTGACTTCCTATTAGAGTTAAAAATACACTTAACTTGCAATAATAAACACTCATGTATGAAGTACAAACACAGGTTCAAAACCTACCTTAGCAAATTCACAGGATTATGACTGGAATCTACAGATGTGAAGAATGAGGACACAAACGTTTGCAACAGAGGAAGCAGCTCATCACATCGCTCCTGTAAAACAAAATAGATTTTTGATTAAAGTACATTTTAATTCTAAAATGAAACCACTTCTGTAGCATGGCCTACACAAACTTAGGTTCTTACCTCACCTTGTTCCATCCAGGTGACCAAGGTTCAAATAGCAGCTCAGGAAATGAAGAAGCTGGGCAAGTGAGGGTGGAAGTTTGCAGTGCTGGCTCAACCATTTTGACGGACATGGTCTGCTACACACAACCTCAAGTGGAGGCTTGTGGGCACCTGAGACTGTGGAAGTAGGCCTGTTGTCACAAAGCCAGTAATGGCAGTGCTCACTGTGTGCAAAGGTCACACACACACACACACACACACACACACACACACACACAAGGGGAGAGGCAGTGTAGACCCTATCGGCAACTTGAGTGCCCATGTTATCTTCCATGGGCAGAGTTATTCCCTAAAACAGAAATGCCCTCAAAGCTATGATCTGAATATGCAGGCAAGTGTAGAAATTCTTTCATAGATGCCTGAATGAAGGGCCCCTATAGTCAGCTCTAACCCTCTTATAGGGATGAATGGGCTCATCAACAGGAGGACACTTCTGATATGTAACAGGCACAGAGGGAAAAATAAACAATTTGAGCAAGGAAGCAAAAACCTCTCCCCAGCCAATATTTTCATAACCAACAGTGGACACTTCAGCTATAGACACTGTCTAGAGCAATAACTGAACAGATTATTTCATGTTCTGTCGGTTCAAACACTGACCAAGAAATCAATACTCTCATAACTTTCAAAATTATACATGGACACTTCAGCCACAGAAATTGCTTTTTAATTCAGAAGTTTATTAGATATGTGTTTTGTACTTGTAAGTTGGTTTCTTTCTTGTTAACTTACAGTCTTACCTAGTTTGTGTATTGAAAAAACAAGAGTAGTTGACTCTCCAAGTTGAGAGATCCTGGCGGACTTCATCTCAAAGAAACCCAACACAAGATTATTTTCTTTTCAGGAGGGGATTTTTCTCCCCTCTGCATCATCCTGCAGCTTCCTACCCAGTACCCCACATCCACTGCATGGTCTGCCAGCCATCTCCAAACCGCCTGGACTTCTGCAACAGCCCCAACCCTATCAGAGGATTTTAAGGGCTTCCTGTGGGGTCTGGCCAACAATTTCCACTTTTTTTTTCATGTGACCTACCCCATTACTCTCCATCCTTCACAGTTCCCATGGTAAAGTCCAAAGGGTGGGTATGCAATAGAGAAATGCAATGTTTCACCAAACCTCCGCAGCAGCTCAGCCATGCCCCCCCCCTTTGGACAACATCTCCCAATAGCTATCTCCTCAGGCTGCACTGGGGATCATTGCAGGAGACACCCACAAAAAACTTCTCTCACCAGGGATGGTAACACACCATCCCTACATGCAACTCCATCAGCTGCACAAAAACCGCTAATCAAACTCTGATCAGCTGAGCCATAGTCAGGGCTTTATCCCTCTGCTCTACTGGAGCTGCCAATCCATCACAAGCTTCTACTGCACTCATGCGTCTGCAGAACCTCTACGGGCAAAATTAGGGTACTGCTAGTAAATGTTCACCAGGTATAAACATAAAATCAAACTTGATTATAACCAAGTCATTCTTTTTGACTTATCAATGAAGACTACAATGCAAAAAGCATCATAGAATTTTTATTTATTTTTTTATTTTACATTTGTTGACCAGGATAGTCCGACTGGATACATGTCCATTTTCAGCAGAGGCTCGGGGAGAAAAGCACCAAGGGTAAGCAGATACAGCATTACATAATACCAGCATTACATATTACAAACAGACTATTTACAGAGATTACATAAATAAGCAAGTTAAACAAGTTCCATAGGTTAGAGTTAATCCTGAGCGTAAATCAGGATTAAATTAAATTACACAGTAAGATGGTTAACAGATTTTTACACATTCTAGAGAGAGTTAGCCAGGCTTGATACAGTGACATAGCTAGTTAAGTGACAAATGTTGTTTGAGTCTAGTTTTAAATTGACCTAAGGTGGAAAGTAAAGTAATATCAGCTGGAAGAAAGTTCCAGGATCTACTTACAGAGTTTGCAAAGAGAGATTCGCTGGCTGTGTTATTAATTTTGCTAGTCTGAATTAGTAGTTTGTTAGAGGATCGAAGTGGTCTAGGATTGTTATAGGGGGTGATAATATTTTTAAGTGCAGGAGTATTGTCCGGATTATAGAGGATTTTATAGGCCATAATCAGTTGGTTATACTGGATTAGGCTGGGTAGTTCAAGCCACCCAACCTGGTTTAGTTTGATGCAATGATGTGCCCTAAATGGCAGCCCAATGGCAAACCTGGCAATGTGGTTGTAGCAAGTTGAGAGTTTGTTAAGGACAGTCTTGTTTAAATTCGAGAGTAGAGGGGATGCATACAGAAGGGTTGAAAGAAGGTGAGAGCGAGCTATGGCAATTTTAGCTGGAGGGGTTAGGAAGCTTTTATTCTGTAAAGTGACCCTAGTTTTTATCGATGGTTTTGATAGTTTGGTTAACATGTAGGTTGAATTTTTAGATTATCATCTATGATGACACCTAATAGTTTTGTAGAGGTGTCAGGGGAGATTATTGTGCCATCATTTGAATTTATGGTAAAGGTGAAAGCGGTAGACCTACGTGTTGGTGAAAATAACAGCATTTTAGTTTTTTTGGGATTTAGGATCAGACGACGTTCAGAAAGCTAGTTTTCTATTGTATTAAAGGTGGTCTGGGTAGCTGACCATAACTCTATTGGAGATGTGGCCGAGCAAATCAGAGTAGAGTCATCAGCATATTGGATACAGCTGACTTTTGGGATGACAGTATAAAGGTCGTTAATGAAGATGGAGAACAGAAAGGGCCCTAGTATAGAGCCTTGTGGTACTCCAAGGGTGTTAGGTAGAAGGTTAGAGAGTTTGTTCTGCCAGAGGACAACCTGCTGTCAACCATTCAGGTAGGACTGAAACCATTCAAGGGCTCTAGTATCTAGACAGAATGTTTGCAGTGTGTGGATTAAAAGTTGGTGATCAATCATATCGAATGCCTTGGAAAGATCCAAGAAGAGGGCTGAGGATATATAATTATTGTTGCGATTATGGTTTATGGTGTTGGTAAAGGCTAGGAGGGCTGAAGTAGTGCTGTGATGAGGACGGAAGCCATGCTGAGTATCTGCCATAAGGTGATTCTGGATTAGGTGGTGCATGAGTTGTCTATGAATACATTTTTCCATAATCTTTGCAAATGGAGAGAGTATAGCTATTGGCCTATAATTGGAGAATTCAGTAGAGCTGCCTCCTTTGTGAAGTGGGATTACATAGGATATTTTCCAGATGGTGGGAATTTTAGCTTCTACTATGGTTCGATTGATTAGTATTGAGACGGGGTAAGCAATAGCATCAGCTGATTTTTGTAGGTACTCGGCAGGGAGTTGATCAGCAGAAAGTGTAGTGGGTTTTAATTTTTTGATCAAGGTACGGATAAGTGAAGTGGCAACTGGTTGGAAGCTGAATGCGAGTAGGTTTCTAGGGGTGCTACTTTCAAGACCAGGGGAGCTACGAGGTAGTTGGCTAACTAGGGGTTGAATTGTTTCAGTAAAGAATCAGTTAAAACTGTCAGAAACATCTTCAGGGGTTTTATCAATAGTAGCAGGAGGGACTGAGGTTGAAGTTTGTCCAGGATGTAGTAGATTATTTAAATCTGCCCAAAACTTCTGCGAGTTATTTTGATTTACTGTCTGTAAATTACAGCAGTATTGTTTTTTGTCTTGTAAAATAGATTTTTTTTACTTTTGTTCCTGGATTGCCTGTATTTAATGTGATTTGGGGGGGTCTTTAGAAGAACGCCATAAAGCCCATGCTTTGTTTTTAAGGGTAATTTTGAGTTTAGACTCTTTAGAAAGCCATGGCGCAGTTTTTGCCTTTGTTCTCTTTGAACGAACAGGTGCATGCAAATCAAGGATCTCAAGGAATTTGTTGTGAAAGTATGCTATTGCTTCCTCTAAGGGGAGGTGTTTTAGAATAGACCAATTACATGAGTTTAGTTCTTGTTGGAATTTGGCAGGGTCAAAGTTTATATTGTTTCTAACCTTTCTGAGTAAGGGTTGTTGGGAATTAATGGCTTTGTGCTTAATTACATATGTGAGAAGGTGATTGCTTAGGCATCAGGGAGGGTACCAGAGGTGTACAGTTGGGGGTGACTATTTATGAGTACCCAGTCAAGTATGCCTCCTTTTTGGTTGGGTTTACCTATCCTGGTAGGGGTGGATATGATTTGTGTAAATGCATGCAGATTAATATGGGTGGTTGGGGATTCTGAGGAACAGGTGCCCCAGTCTATGTTAAAGTCTCCAAGTAGTAGGGTTTCTTGGGGGTAGTGACATGACAGCCGGTGCAGGATATCTTCAAGTGTAGATATATTGTTACCTGGGGGTACGTACATACACATGATATTAATGCATCTATTTTTATTAAGTTGCAATTTGGTGGCAAGACACTCCGAGTTATTAATCTGAGGTGGTTGTATTACATCTATGGTGACCTTCAACTCAGATTTATAGAGTACAGCTACCCCACCCCCCTTCCTCGAAGCACGATTCAGCCTGTGTATGTTGTACCCAGGTGGTAACACTTCATTGTCTGTAGTGTTAGGTTTTAACCAGGTTTCAGATAAACAGAGAATCTCAGGGGAGTGGACTTCTAGAAGTGCATGCAATTCATGTACCTTGTTATTAACGCTTCTAATATTGAGATGACAGACTAGGAGACAGTTAGTTGGCCTATTAATTGTAGGTTTGTAGCTTAGATTGCAAGTAGAGGGGGTATGTGCATCTGAAGTGGGTCGGCCAGGGTTGGGGTGAATATCAGCACCAAGTATTAGGTTAAATCTATACTTGGTGATGAACTTCAGGAATTTGTTTATTAGTTTGTGGAAGTGTTTGGATCTAGAGCTAATGTGTTTGGGGTTGAGATGTTGATAGACTGAACAAGATGTTGGATAGGACCTGGTATTGTAAGTATGGTTGAAGGGGGGAGAATTTACAGCTGGGGTGATAGTATGGCCTTTCGGGACCTGAAATCCCGTGAGAAAATGGTTTTCATACAAGGTAAGGAGGTATGGTGCGAACAAGAGGGGTAGTAAAGAGGAGTATATCATTATCTGTGATTCAGCTAGTGAGTTAAGGAACTATTTTACCTGGTGATGCAACACCAGAAGATAGAGTGGTGAGGGAAAGGTACTGGAAGGGGGATGGGAGAATGCCAGATGAAAGTTAATAGGTGCTATTGAAATGTAGGTAGAAGAATGGGGGTGGGAGGAATTATCCCTGATGAAAGCAGATAGGATCCAGAAAGTGGGGGAGTGGCTATAGTACTATAAATTTAGAGGTACTGGGGGCGGGAGGAAATTGGGGGCAGGGAGGGGAGCGCAGGGAGGGGAGCGAAGAGAGCCCGAGCGCAGTTAGAATTCTAACTGTAATGCTCTTCTAAGTCTACTCAGGATACTATTATCAGGTTCAATGATACCATTATCTTCTGCATTCATACACACATACACTGGTAAAATACAGACCTAACTATTAACTCAGCTTGGCTTCAAAGGTTGAAAACAGTAATAAAGGATTTTGTACATGTGTTAGAAAACTGAAAAGAAAGAATGGGACTACAATATGTTTGTCAATAACGCATCACAGCCAAGTGACGCCTCCAAGTGCTTCTGCAGTTACATCCTACTGACAACTCTAGCTGTCAGGTATTTCTTGTTCATGTCTGCATCAATTCCAAAGCCATACTACATACAAGGCATTAACATATATTTCATCTTAAAGCTTACACAATGGCAAATAACTGTACTGACAGTTGACCTTTGCCTAGTACAGGTAAAGAGATAATTGTTGCTCATATATTTATTTATATAGTCATATAGTTCATGTTTTTCTAAATATTTCTACAACCAAACGGTACATACAGAACTTAAGTCTCATATGAAAGCTCTTGGCTGGATGAACAAACTGTTGCCAACAGAACGTGTGTAACTTGAGTGGTTGCTGAGATGTTGCAAGTTGATTAGCAAATAGTACAAACTAAAGTTCTGTGTTTACTATGACCTATCCAGTTTAAGACCTATAACCTAAAGAATATTACCACTGTAAACAGTATGGCATTTAACACATCTTCAGTAACCACTATGATTCCAGAAACATGAACATTTGTTTAAAATATGAGGACAAAGTTTGGCCCTATCAGAAATCTTAAGACTCCACCCATTGGAAGTTACAGTACAAACTTCTTGAGGTCCACTGGAAGGAATGAGATAAGCAAATAAATGATCAAACAGGCACATGACACAGCAAATGCAGAAAATGTTTGCACAAATGTAATAATGAACAAAGGCATTTGCCTGAGTCCTGGAACATGGATGCTAAGCAGTTTGGAACTTCAAACCAAACCTGATAAACATATTGCCCTCCATCTCGTTTCTCTTTTGCACCTTTTATAACCTCCATATTTTAACTTTCGATTAAAGGTAGTGATCAGGAAGTCAGTCTCTAATTTTAACAAACTCAATAATGTGAAGTGAAGCATGGTGACAGTGAAGTCCCTTGCCTGCTGCCCTGGAGAACCATCCACAGTGCTGTGAGGTAAGAGCATGGTTTGGTTTGTTTCAGAACCTTGGGTTCACATCTAGGACCATCATTTAACCCGAAGTCACAAGTCCATCAGCCTTTCTAGATAGAGTATATTCATCAATTATCCCACTGAATTCTTAATGTGTACTACACACAGTTTCAGTTTGGTACAAAGTAAAAGGATGAAAACATTATTTAACCCCATATGTCAGGCACTTCTGTTACCCTGATGGAAGGGTGAACTTCCTTGGCGTGAGGTTCAGGGCCTTGTTGAGAGCAGACAAGACAATTATGGTGTCCATCAAAGGGCTCTGGGATGAAATAAAGAAGTCTGAGGAGGCTGGAAGATCTTGTCTGGTCCCTATGGATAGCTACCACCACATCTGGGTTCTTCATTGTGTTTTGCCAGCTGGAGGAATCATTTGAAAGAAGAACCTGAAGGACCTGAAAGTCTCAGCAAGGATGTGCTCCAACTTAGAAAGGATGTCTAAGAGCCAATTCACTCAGAGTCTGATGAGTTTCAGTATTTCCATAAAACTGGGGTCATCCAGCAATAGAAAAGTGAGAATTGGCCTCTCATCTATGTCTAGGGTGAGAAAGTCTATGGGATTCCTCTTGGGCTCAGCCTTACGGATGTACTTCTAAACATCAAAGTACACAAATCTCAAACTGCTAATTATCAATCTCAAGCAATCTGAAGCCAAAACCATGAAAAAACAAAACACTTATGTTTTTTGTAGGGGGTAAGCTCCCTGCACCCCCCACCCACATTCCTTGTTAATCATATAAAAAGGAATACTGTCTCAAACAAATGCCCTACACTGACCACCTCAAAAAACTCCAGCTTTACTCCGTAGCATATCGTCTACTCCAAGGTGATCTCTGCCTAACATATAAAGCTATGTCAAACCCAGAGCTGTTGGACATGCTACACCTAAAGAAAATCCAATCCCTCTAAGCTACACGCTCTAGGGACCTAAATCTTGTCACCACAATAAACAGGACATGCTGGAGGGATAGATTCCTGTCCCAGAGACTTCCTATAATCTGGAACAAGCTACCCATCTGTATCAAGCAATGTTCTTCATTAGCACTCTTCAAGAAAAATCTTGATGAGTGGATGGGAAATAGGAAATAAACCCCGGGGATCACTTCTGTGTCTCTGCTGGACAGTGGCACAGGAAAATAACTTTCTTGGGTGGCGTAAGCTATGGAACCTTGCTGGGTAGGCTTACGTAGGCCCTTGGGCCGATAGCCTAGTACCTACCTATGAAGCTACACCAACTCTGACTTCGCTCTACAGTAAAGAAAGGGCAATTCCACTGATTCCTACTGTGCACAATCTTGCATGGACTTAACACCGGCAGAAGAGCAAATGAGTTTTGATCACTTCTCTGAATGTTAAACAAGTTAGAGATTACAAACATTCAATTATATAGAGTGTCCCAGCCTCACCTACTGACCTTGAACGGGAATATGTTGAGGAAGGAGAAGACAGAGTTTAGATACAATCATCATCATCCTCTTCCTCAGGTTCTCTGTCCTAGATAGTAGGGGATGGATGGCCTAAGCAGCCAAATAGGACCACTGCACTGCAGTCTGTACTATCAAGAGGGGAAGGAGGGGATGCCTGCAGCAATTGCACTGGAACTGGGATAATCTTCAATACTGAGACGGATACCATAGCTCCCTATGAATCGGCATGGGATGGCAAAGGCAACAAGATGGATGGCAAGAAGTTAACCCCCAGCAATGTGACTACTGGTTCAACACAAACTTTGAGGGTGAAAAACATGGACAGTCTAGCTGAGGTCAGTAACCTCAAAGTCAATCATTAGATGGCCAACTCTGGGGACAGAATACTTGGTCCTGAAGAGGGTGGAACCAAGGACAGGCCAATGAGATTGACCACAGCATTCAGGAAGGTACCAGCCCAAAAAGAGCCAAGAACAAGAACATCTATGTGAACATTTGCTCATTCAACAGAGTACAGTGAGATCATATTTTGACTTCAGACACTCCTACCAGTTCCATCTGTTCAGCTCTATCCCAGCTCTATTCCAGTCTAGTGTCACTAGCTCACTCTACCTAATACAGAGAGAACATTTGTAAAGGGCAAGCCACTTAGGTCCTTAATTTTGAATTATCTTCTGTTTCTCCCTTTCCACTTTCCAAAAAAAAAAAATTCTAAGCTTGTTTCCTGCCTTTCCTGTAACTAGTCTAGTCCAGATACAGATTTGCTGTAACCAGGACTGTTTGTAAGCTTCCGAGCCCCAAAGCCTTTCTGTGTTGGAGGGAAGCCTTCTAGCTTATCAGTGGAAGTGGTAAGCACTAGGTAGCCTATATACCACAAGAGTGGTTTCTGGCCCAGAAATTGTAGTTTATTGGCCGTTTGGGCAGTTTTTCCATATCTTTCAACTTTCTGGTTTAAAAGTCTGCGTTTGCGCTTGTTTCCCACCTTTCCTGTAACTAGTCCAGTCCAGAGACAGATTTGCTGTATCCAGGACTGTTTGTAAGCTTCTAAGCCACCCAAGGCTTTTTGTGTTGGAGGGAAACCTTCTAGCTTATCAGTGGGAATGGTAAGCACTAGGTAGCCTATCTACAACAAGAGTGGTTTCTGGCCCAGAAATTGTAGTTTATTGGCTGTTTGGCAGTTTCTCCATCGCTTTCAACTTTCTAGTTTAAAAGACGGTGTTTGCGCTTGTTTCCCACCTTTCCTGTAACTAGTCTAGTCCAGATACAGATTTGCTGTATCCAGGACTGTTTGTAACCTTCTGAGCCCCCCCCAAACCTTTCTGTGTTGGAGGGAAGCCTTCTAGCTTATCAGTGGGAGTGGTAAGCACTAGGTAGCCTATCTACCACAAGAGTGGTTTCTGGCCCAGAAATTTTAGTTTATTGGCCGTTTTGCAGTTTTTCTATCCCTCAACTTACTCGTTTAAAAGCCCACGTTTGCACTTGTTTCCCATCTTTCCTGTAACTAGTCTAGTCCAGATAGAGATTTGCTATATCCAGGACTGTTTGTAAGCTTTTGAGCCTCCCAAGCCTTTCTGTGTTGGTGGGAAGCCTTCTAGTTTATCAGTGGAAGTGGTAAGCAATGGGTAGCCTATCTACCACAAGAGTGGTTTCTGGACCAGAAATTGTAGTTTATTGGCTGTTTGGGTAGTTTTCCACCTCTTTCAACTTTCTGGTTTAAAAGCCCACATTTGCGCTTGTTTCCCACCTTTCCTGTAACTAGTCTAGTCCAGATACAGATTTGTTGTATCCAGGATTGTTTGTAAGCTTCTGAGCCCCCCAAGCCTTTCTGTGTTGGAGGGAAGTGTTCTACCTTATCAGTGGGAGTGATAAGCACTAGGTAGCCTATCTACCACAAGCTCCAGGTACGGATTCTTAGTTTTAGCACTTGAATTTGCTTATTCGTGTTCAGCACTTGTTCAGAACTTGTTAGCACTAAATAAGCTACAAATTACTACAGCACTCAACCTTCCTCTTTACTTAGAGGAAAACAGTTTTTGTACTTACCCTTCCTCACTTGCTTGGAGAAAAACAGCTCTTATACTCACTTTTCTCACTTGTCTAAAGGGAAGTAGTTTTTTTATTCAGGCATGTCCAAGGGTCAGCTCCCAGTGTTCTCTCCTGTCTATATGATGAATCTGGGCATCTTGGGGCAATGCAGCAATTGCCTCATGTACACAGACAACCCTCTCCTCCTACCACTCAACACCACAACCTGTGAGAGCACACTTATCTAGCCAAACTGGAGGTAAAGCTCTCTCCAACCAAGACTGAACTTGACGGTCAAGAGGAGAAAGTAAACACTTGCACCACAACACACATCACATAGTCCCACTAAACCTATAACACCAAAATCCATACATAGTAACACAAACATTTGTGGAGCCTCTCAATAATAATCTGCTCAAGCAACAGAGACCTCCAAAGCAGAAATGCAAGCAACCTCCACCCCCCAACACAACCCAAATGATACACAGCCCACACACTCAGTGTGCCACTCAACCACAGCCCATAAGGCAAAACAACGTACCCAACACACTAGTCATAGGTGACTCTATAGTCAAGCACACTGATGTCCCACTAACCAGGCTAAACAAGGAGAAGGTTACTATCAGCTGCCTGCCAGGTGCCAGGATCCGCCACATAACCCACACACTAAGGTCACTCCACAACAAGTACAAATATGACTCTGACATTGTCCATGTTGGTGTGAATGACCTGAGATGTACCTCCCTGGACTACATGAAAAGAAACATGGAAGAGGTCTCCGAACTTGTAGCCCAGGCTGGGATGACCCTAGGCCTGAGTAGCATCCTGCCATCACCCAGAATGATACCACAATACAAGGACAAAATGAATGACTTCAACAACTGGCTAAGTTTCTGGTGTCATTCTAAGGGGATTCAGTATCTGTCTGGCTGGGACGACAGTCGACAAACCACGATGCTTTGCCAGAGATGGCCTGCACCTGTCACCCCTGGGATTTCGGACACTGGCTAAGTCTCTTGCTGCCCCTATAGTGCCTTTTATAGGCAAGGTTCAAATGACAAATTCACTACCTTAACAGGAACAGGCAAGCAAAAACTGAGGGTAATGCTACTCAATGCTAGAAGTCTAAACCTCAAAATGCACTCTCTCGAGGCACTCCTTAAAATAGAGAACATCGATATCTGTGCAGTGACTTAGACCTGGTTCAAGGGTTCAGAGAGCAGCCCTGCATTACCAGGCTATAACTCATACCACACTTTTCAGCCACCTAACCTGGACCGGAACACCAAAGGCGGAGGTGTGTCCATATTCATTAAGGATATCCACACCTCCAGGCTAGCTGCTCAGCATAATGCAGCCGAGGTTATCCAAGTACAACTAACTCTGGGCAAAATTGCAATCCAAATTGTAGCTTGCTAAAGATCCCCTACCATGCCCCAGGATTCCCACTCCTCTTTTCTTGATATACTGGAAAATATTCAATATTCCAAACACCCTAATAATGGAGGAGTTCAACTACCCCACTATTAACTGGGAAAACTACTCATGTACCAACTCCTTTGCTCAACGCTTTCTGGAATTCATAAATTCCAATGCCCTGGATCAACTTATCCACACCCCCACCAGGGGCAACAATATCCTAGACCTAGTCATTACCAACATGAGTGACTGGTGTTCAACACCTGAAGTCAACTCCTCGTTGGTCAGATTTGACCATAAGGTAATCACCCTAGATATCCACATCCCGCCCCTATTAAGGAAATCATGGTAAAAAATTTCTCCAAAGCTAACTTCATGCTTCTTAAGACAGAAGTGGTGAATTTCATGACACCTATGCAGATGGGCAATACAGTTACGACTGCTGAATCCTACACAAATGTACTCTATAAGCACTTACACGAATGCATTCATCGTGCTGTCCCAAACAGAACCAAGACGCTATCCTCCAAAAAAAGGAAGCCAATCTGGTGGTCCCCTGCCATAAACAAACTCTACAACAGAAGGAAGAAGCTGTTGCAAAAAAGAATAAAATCCCATGAGTGGAGGGTTCCCTGGTTAGCCTCTGTAAGAAGCTTAGATCCTTTATAAGATCCTCCAAAGCTAGCTAAGAAAACAAAATCGCCATTGATTCTAGGGACAACCATAAAGCATTCTATAGCTATGTCAAGAATCTCAATGCCAACACCCAGATCTGCTCTGAGTTACAGCACAACGGCATGAACATTACAGAACCAACTGATATTGCCAATGTCCTGGCAGATAGGTTCAGTGCTAACTTTACCCCCCCAACCCTAAAAGGCCTATATCTATACAGGAAGAATGCAGAGTCCCTGTCATCACAACTACGCAGGTAAAAGCTGCACTCTCTAAAGCCAAAAACACAGCATTCATGGGACCGGACAACATCCCAGGCTGCGTTTTACACGAATTTCAGAACAAACTGGCTCCCCAGCTAAGCACCATGTTCAATCATAGTCTCACATGAGGCTTTGTGCCCACTAAATGGCGCACCGTGACGAGTATCCCACTCCACAAAGGGGAAGCCATGACAGACCATGGGAACTACCACCCCATTAGCCTGACGAGCCTGCATCCAAGATTATCCAAGTGCAAGTAACTCTGGGCAAGACCGCAATCCAAATTGCAGCTTGCTACAGATCCCCCACCATGCCTCAGGATTCCCACTCCTCATTTCTTGATACACTGGAAAGTATTAGGGTACAACCCAACATCCTAATAATGGGCGACTTCAACTACCCCACCATTAACTGGGAAAACTACTCACGTACCAATTCTTTTGCTCAACGTTTTCTGGAATTTATAAATTCCAACTTCTTGGATCAACTTATTCACACCCCCACCAGGGGCAGCAATATCCTAGACCTCGTCATTACCAACATGGGCAACCAGTGTTCCACACCAAAGGTCAATTCCTCATTGGTCACATCCGACCACAAGCTAATCACCCAAGACATCCACATCCCGCCCCACCCCCAATTAGGGAAATCACCATAAAAAACTTCTCCAAAGCCAACTTCACACTTCTTAAGACAGAAGTGGCAAACGTCATGACACCCATGCAGACGGACAAGAGGTACGACTGCTGAATCCTACACAAAAGCACTTTATAAGCACTTACACGAGTGCATGGATCATGCTATCCCTAATAGAACCAAGATGATATCCTCCAAAAAAAGGAAGTCAATCTGGTGGTCCTCTGCCACAAACAAACTCTACAACAGAAGAAAGAAAATGTTGCAAAAAGAGTAAAATCCCATGACTGGAGGAACTCCCTGGTCAACCTCAGTAAGAAGCTGAGATCCCCTCATAAAATCCTCCAAAGCTAGTTATGAAAACAAAACTGCCACTGACTCTAAAGACAACCACAAAGCATTCTATAGCTATGTCAAGAATCTCAATAGCAACACTCAGATCTGCTCTGAGTTACAGCACAATGGCACTAAATATACAGAACCAACTGATATTGCCAACATCCTGGTAGATAGGTTCAGTGTTAACTTTGCCCCCCTCTCACCCCCTAGAGGGCCCATTTCTATACCGGAAGAATGCAAAGCTGATCCCGGGAACTATCGACCTATTAGCCTGATAAGCCTGGTGGAATGTATCATCATGGAACTCAAACAAAGATATTGGCAACCTCCAAACTCTGGATCTCAACCAGTTTGGGCTTGTGAAAGGCAGATCATGCCTCCTGAACCAGATCGACTTCTTTGAGGCAGTCTCCAAAGCCGTAGATGAGGGTAAGGTGGTTCACACAGCCTATCTTGACCTCGCCAAGGCTTTCGACATCATCCCCCATTCTGGAATTATAGCTAAACTCACTAAACTAGGTAAAAATCCCTACTTCATAAAATGGGTTGCCAACTGACTCACTGACAGAACCCACACTGTAAAAGTTGCAGACTCCAAATCTGACCTCAAAGCAGTGACAAGTGGAGTACCATAGGGTTCCATCCTGGGACCTCTCCTGTTTGGTATCTACTTCTCTGAAGTACAGGCTAACACAGAAGGCCTCTGGCTAACGAAGTTCGCAGATGACTGCAAACTAGGAGCCATAGCCAAGTCCCCAAATGATGTGGACATCCTACAGAAGGGCCTCGCTGAGCCTGGTGTCAGAGCCATGGGCTCAAGATCAATGCCAAAAAGTGCAGTGTCATCCCCTTTGGTAAAAACTCTGTACCCATGAACTACCACATAGGCAGCAATCTACTTAACACCGAATGTGTGATAAGAGACCTTGGGACCCAGGTGGACAGTAGTCTCTCCTTTGATAGTCACATCGCCACAGTAGTCAGGAAGTCCTTCTACGTGGCACACCTCATCATAAAAGAGTTCTCATCCAGGAAAAAAGACGTCATTATTCCCCTCTACTCGACACTCATTAGACCCATTATAGAGTATAACGCCCCTTTTGGAATGTACCTCACAAGACATCTGCAGCAGAAAGGCCACAGAAATACCTCACAAAGAAGATTACTGGCCTCAAACAAATGCCCTACACTGACCGCCTCAAAAAACTCCAGCTTTACTCCGTAGCATATTGCCTACTCTGAGGTGATCTCTGCCTAACATATAAAGCTATGTCAAACCCAGAGCTGTTGGACATGCTACACCTAAAGAAATCCCAATCCCTCTGAACTACATGCTCTAGGGACCTAAACCTCGTCACCACACAGGACATGCTGGAGGGATAGATTTCTGTCCCAGAGACTTCCCATACTATGGAACAGGCTACCCATCTATGGCAAGCAAAGTTCTTCATTAGCACTCCAAGAAAAATCTTGATGAGTGGTTGGGAAATTGGAAATAACACCCCGGGGATCACTTCTGTCTCTCTGCTCAACAGTGGCACAGGAAAATAAAATAACTTTTGTGGGTGGTGTAAGCCAGGGAACCTTGTTGGCGAGGCTTACGTAGGCCCTTGGGCAGATAGCCTAGTACCTACCTATGAATCCATGAACCTATAAGTTCCTGTAATCACGGCTGCACAAGTAAAAAAACACTCTGCAAAGCCAAGAACACAGCATCCATGGGACCTGACAATATCCCAGGCTGCGTTCTACACGAACTACAGAATGAACTGGCATCCTACCCAAGTACCATGTTCAATCATAGCCTCACCTCAGGCTTTGTGCATACTGAATGGCGCACTGCGACGGTTATCCCACTCCATAAAGGGGGAGCCACGACGGACCCCGGGAACTACCGCCCCATTAGCCTGACAAGCCTGGTCTGCAAGGCCATGGAACGTATCATCATGGAACTCACAACCAAAGACATTGGTAATCTCCAAACTCTGGACCCTACCCAGTTCGGGTTTGTAAAAGGCAGATCATGTCTCCTAAACCTGACTGACTTCGTTGAAGCAGTCACCAAAGCCACAGATGAGGGTAAGGTGGTTCACACAGCTTATCTAGATCTCACCAAGGCTTTCAACACTATCCCCCACTCTGGAATTATAGATAAAATCACTAAACTAGGTATAAAACCCTATTTCACAAGATGGGTTTGCCAGCTGGCTCACGGACAGAACCCACACTGTGAAAGCAGCAGACTCCAAATCCGACTTCAGACCACTGACAAGTGGAGTACCACAGGGTTCAGTCCTGGGTCCTCTCCTGTTTGGTATCTACTTCTCTGAAGTACAGGCTAACACAGAAGGTCTTTGGCTAACTAAATTCGCAGATGACTGCAAACTAGGAGCCATAATTGAAACTCCTAATGATGTGGACATACTACAAAAGGGCTGAGACAGATGCCTGGTGTCAAAGCCATGGCCTGAAGCTCAATGCCAAAAAGTGTACTGTCATCCCCTTTGGTAAAAACTCTGTACCCATGAACTACCACGCAAGTGGTAGTCTACTTAACACCAAAAGTGTGATAAGAGACCTTGGGACACAGGTGGACAGTAGTCTCTCCTTTGATAATCACATTGCCACAGTGGTCAGGAAATCCTTCTACGTGGCTCACCTCATCACAAAAGGATTCTCATCCAGAAAAAAAGAGGACATTGTTCCCCTCTACTCATCACTCAGACACATTATAGAGTATAACGCCCCTTTTGGTATGTACCTCACAAGACATCTACAACAACTGGAAAGGCCACAGAAATACCTCACAAAGAGGATTACTGGCCTCAAACAGATGCCCTACGCAGACCATCTCAAAAAACTCCAGCTTTACTCCGTCACATATCGCCTACTGAGGATATTGAGGCAATCTCTGCCCAACATTCAAAGCTATGTCAAACCCACAGCTGTTGGACATGCTCCATTTAGAGAAATCCCAATCCCTCCGAGCTTCATGCTCTAGGGACCTAAACCTTGTCACCACAATAAACAGAACATGCTGGAGGGATAGATTCCTGTCCCAGAGACTTCCCATACTCTGGAACAGACTACCTATCTATGTCAAACAGAGCTCCTCATTAGCACTCCAAGAAAAATCTTGATGATTGGATGGGAAATTGGAAATTCACCCCAGGGATCACTTCTGTGGCTCTGCTCGACAGGGGCACAGGAAAATAATTTTCTTGGGTGGTGAAAGCCAAGGTACCTTTTTGGCTAGGCTTACATAGGCCCTAGGGCTAATAGCCTAGTACCTACCTATGAACCTATAATATTGCTAAATATAACCCTCTGATGTAACTTTCACAAATTTGGTGGTATCCTGAAAAGGGATTTCTGCCCCACAGTTACACTTTTTGAAGGACTCTTTAGTCCTGCCGTTTCTCCACAGCTGACAGGAAAAAACATGGTTACAGGAAGAACAAAATCCCAACAAAAGTGGAGAGAAGCTTAATTACAAAAACTGGCTGAGGAATAAGAAACAAATCGACTTGATCAATGCTGAAAGGAAAAGGAAGCCAAACCTGACAGAGAGAGAACCAACAGAAAAAACATCTAAAAACACTGGTAACAATCAGTCTAGAGCGGTTTCAGTGAAACAGACTCTAACGAGAAATTTGAGATCTAAAAATGTATCCTTCAGCACTCTGCATTGAGGATAATGGAGAGGGGCTACGGTAAACTCAGCAAGTTTTCTGCCAGTGCTGCATTTTAAACAACAGGACTTACATTTATACAGGTAAGCCAAAAGCATGCATAGGGGAATACAAGCCTGATTACACAACCTGTGAACACTGACATATTAGTCCTACTCATCCTAATGTTTCCTTCATAGTGACAGACATATGTGCAGATAACTAAACACTCATCCTGTGCTATTCTGCCTTGCCCTTAACCCACTAAGCAGTCTACTTAACAGCTGAGGCCATAGCTATAATTTGGCTCCTAGAAAACAACAAAGTATAAAGACTTCTCATATTCTCTTTGTTGATGCTTATTTAAAACTGTACAGCTCATCAGATGAGGAACTCTAAGCACAATTGCAAGTTGTCAAAACTTTCAGATGATATAAGAATGTCATCTGGTCTTGATAAATGTGCAAAAGCAACCTTTAAAGTATGAAAAATGCAGCACCAGGAAAACATCAGTTTGGGACAAGAATGTGACATAAAAGAACTTGAGCAAGAGGGAGTGTATAAATATTTGGGAACTGATGAAGGATCAACAGTAAAACAAGAACAAATGCGAATAAAACTTAGTAAGGAATACTTTAGAAGACTTTAACCCTGAAAACAACATTGACATCTAGGAACAAAATTCAAACTATAAACCGATTTTTGCTCTTCCTGTCCTAACTTACAGCTTTGGAGTGACTGACTGGCCCCAAAACGTGTTGGACAGGAAAACAAGAAGGATGCTTCATGCTCACTAAATGATTTATAAAAATCAGTTGCATACCAAGATTATATATTCCCTGCTCCGAAGGAGGGATGGGCCTCCTTGAAATTGATTACATGTACATATCTGCAATCAAGAGACTCCACACATACCTGCTAACCTCACAAGACCCAAATGTAGTGAAAGTTTTGAAACATGAGGAGAATAAATCTAAGATGACTTCTCTCCTTAATCTAGCAGAAGCATATCTGTGTCAAGCAGGAATGGAAATTGAACCAGAAGCAGATAAAAGTCAGGCAGCAACTGAATGTGCTAAAAAACAAAAGAATGACTATAAGGTGAAGGACCAGATGAGAAGGCAAGATATGTGGAAAATGCATACATATAGTTCCAAATACAGAAAACTTCTGAAGAACCTCATGTTGATCAGGAACGAATGCAGGAATGGTTAAGGAGAGGCAAATTCAAACCAACTGATGAAAGGTTAATATTGGCAGCCCAAGACAATGGGCTGCGTACACACTGGTTTACAAAGTCCATTGAACCTGTGGGAAAAATAGACAAAAATGAAGTTATGTACTCACCATAACGTTCCACGTGTGTTGTCCATCTCATCATCATTCTTAGCTGGTTGGGTTTGGATCCAATCCTCGGATCTGACTCTGCCTTATACAAAAGCTCTTCCACTAGCTCATGGCTAAAACCCTATCCCCATCATGCAATAGGAGAGATACCCAGATCTTGTTTGCAGATATAACTAAGACACTAAATGAAAATCACACAATGCCTTATAGAGCAATGAAAAAGGTCAGGGAACATTAATAGCCATTTGCATTGGCTCGGTCTTCCAGGAGCAAAGGGCTGGGGGAAGGAGGGTGGAATATAAGAATGAAGGCGAGATGGACAACACACATGGAACGTTATGGTGAGTACATAACTTCTTTATGTGATGTTGTCCTAGCTTGCCTTCATTCTTACTAGGTTGGGACAGCATCCCTAGCACCATCTTTCTTGGGTGGCTCAAGGGAGAATATTCTTCAATACAGTGGACCTAAAGAAGGTCCTGTTCCTGGAGGCCAAATCTACTTTGTAATGAGTGATAAAGGTATGTGGCCTTGCCCATGTTGCTGCAGCACAAATGGTATCAATAGATAGCTTTGCCCAAAAGGCAGAAGAGGTTGCAATGGCTCTTGTGGAATAATCTTTTACTTTATGGGAAAGTTCTTTGTTTCGAGATTTGTAAGTAAAGGTAATACAATCTGATAGTCATTTTGAGAGTGTGACTTTAGACACAGGAGCACCTTTCTTTGAGTCCAAAAAGGATACAAATAATTGGTCAGATTTTCTGAAGTCTTTTGACCTATGTAGGTAGAAACGTGTACATCCAGTTGGTACAACATATATTCTGACTTATTCTCATAGTTGGAAACAAAAAAGTACAGTTTTGTACCTACCATAAATGTAGATGTTCGAAGATCCACATTGCTGCAGTCCTTACACTTGGGTAGTCCGCTGTCCTTGGTCGGCCCGAATATCAAAGTATAAGGCTGACGTCGGTCAAGGCGCATTTGACTGACATCAGGACGTCAGGGTACAAATGCGCATGACCGACGTCATATCCTCAGTCTTTTCTTGCCCCAGATGTCAGAAGACCCTAAAAATAAAGGTCAAAACCAAAAGACAGCAAACAACCAACCAACCACCCTTGCACTAACTATATGTACAATATATACAATATACACAATATGTACAACCCAACCCACACAACCGCCTCTAACTACAGAGGGGAAGGAGGGAGGTAATTGGACTGCAGCAATGTGGATCTTGAACATCTACATTTATGGTAGGTACAAAACTGTACTATGTTCTTCATCTCACATTGCTGCAGTCCTTACACTTGGGTAGAATCCCACAGCAGAGGTAAGGGAGGATGGCTAACTACAAGGAAGCAGGAGCTGCCAAAATGCCCTGCAAAACAGCAGTGGCAAAACCAGCCCTGGAATTAGAGTAAAGTGGCAGGTGATAATGCCTAGAGAAAGTATGCACTGAACTCCAAGTAGCTGCCTCCAAAATATCCTTGGTTGCCACTCCCTCAAAAAGCTGTTGATGTGGCAGTAGCCCTAGTGGAATGAGGCCTAATCCCAGCTGGAATCTCCTTGCCATGATGGGAATAACAGAAAGCAATGCAAAACCCAATCCACTTAGAAATAGTTTGTTTTGACACAGGCTTGCCCTGAGAACTCAAAGCAAAAGAAACAAACAACTGCTGAGACTGCCTGAACCCTTTAGTTCTGTCCAAATAATAACGCAACTGCCTGTGTACATCTAAAGTGTGCAAAATCTTTTCCCCTTTATTTTGGGGATTTGCATAAAAAGTAGGCAAATGAATAGTTTGGTTTAAAGCCACACTAGAAACCACCTTAGGCATAAAGGAAGGATTAGTACGTAATGATACCCTATCCTTATGGAAAATCAAGAAAGGCTCAACCGCCATAAGGGCCTGCAATTCAGAAACCCTTCTTGCAGAGGTAATTGCCAACAAAAAGCAGTCTTCCATGATAAATATTTCAACTCAGAAGTAGCTGCAGGCTCAAAAGGTTGTAGAGTGAGTTTCTCCAACACAAAATTGAGATCCCAAGCAGGAGTAGGAGCTCTTCGTGGGGGTCTTATATTCTTTGCCCCTCTAAGAAATTGCTTGAACAAAGGATGAGAAAACAATGGTGGGACACAATCATAGTGAGCGAAATTGCTGCAGCATGAACCTTAATAGAAGAGAAAGACAAACCTTTGTCCAGTAACTCAGTAAGATATTGAAGAGCCACACTCAAATTAGGCTCAGAAACATCAAAATCTTTTGCTGCACTCCAAAATAAAAATCTCTTCCATTTATCTGCATACACTTTCCTTGTACTAGGCCTTCTAGCTTCCAAAATCACATTCAAAACTTGTTGTGGAAGTTGAGACCCTCTATGGTTCAAAACAGAATATGCCAGGCCGTTAGGTGAAGAGAGTGAAGTTTGACATTCGGCAAATGGCTGTCCTCCTGTGACAACAGGTGTGGAATCGAAGGCAAAGGCCATGGAGGCTTCCGTACCAGACTTCTCAGTAATGGGTACCAGTGCTGTCGAGGCCAATCTGGAGCTATTAAAATCATCCTTGGCTTGTCCTGTCTGACCTTTAGAAGTACCTTTGGGAGGAGAGGCAGAGGAGGAAAGGCATACACATGAAGATTGCTCCAATTGAAAGAAAGAGCGTCCACTTTCCAAGCTGTGGGATGAAACCTTTTGTGCAAAACTTTGGCAGCTGATGGTTTAGTGGAGAAGCGAACAGATCTATGTCTGGAGTTCCCCATGACACTGTCAATTTCTGAAATACATGAGGATCCAATTTCCACTCGTGGGGATCCATAATTGCCTGCTCAACACATCTGCTAAGGAGTTCTGTGCTCCTGGCAGAAACCTTGCCTGAAGATTGAGCTGTAAACTGAGAGCAGTCTCCCACAAAATCATTGCTTGCCTGCATAGAGGATAAGAATCGTTCCCCTTGCTTGTTGATGTACCACATGACAGTTGTGTTGTCTGTTAGAATCAACACCTGCCCTGGAAGAAGTAAATCCTTGAAAGCTATTAATGCAAACTGGACTGCTAACATCTCCTTCAGGTTGATATGTAGATGTTGTAGTCTGGCAGGCCACTTGTCTTGTATCCACTTTCCATTTAGATGAGCTCCCCAAGCTTTGTCTGAGGCATCTGTCGTTAAAATCTGACTCGCCTCTGGCCGGGTCACAGAGAGTCCCTTGTTTAGGTGACATTCCTGAGCCCACCACAAAAATTCCTTTTGAATGCAAGGTATTATTTGAATGACAGTGTCTAGATCCTGGCAGTGCTGTGTCCATACATTTTGAGATACCATTGCAGCTTCCTCATATGCAGTTTGGCATTGGGAAGCACCAGAATACAAGATGCCATGAACCCTAAGGCTTGAAGGACTGTCCTTGCAGTCAGCCCGGACTGATGAGATAGCTGATGGAAGTAAAGGGATAGACTCTTTTGTTTGTCCGGGGTTAAAAAGGCCATCTGGGATGCTGTATTCAGTCTCACACCCAGAAAGCACATGTCCTGAGAGGGTACTAGACTGGACTTTATTTCGCTCACAGAATACCCCAGGCATCTTAGCACTGCTATCACATATTCCAAATGATGAAGAAGCTCTTCCTTCCTTGAGCCAGAATCAGGCAGTCGTCCAAATAAGGATAGATCTGTATTCCTTTTAGCCTGAAGAAAGCTATCACTGGAGCCAGAACTTTCGTGAACACACTCGGCAGTAGATAAGCCAAAGGGCAATGCAGAGAACTGATAGTGAGAAGTCCCAGCTCGAAAACGCAGATACTTCCTGCAACTTAGTCTGATAGGAACATGAAGGTAAGCCTCCTTGAGATCCAAAGTTACCATCCAATGATCTTTGCCCAGCAGAGGTAAAAGCTGCTGTAACGTCAACATTTTGAACTTGGGAATGTCCAGATAAGTGTTGAGGGTAGATAAATCCAAAATTGGTCTCCACGTGTTCCCCTTCTTTGGTACTAGGAACAGGCGAGAATAAAATCCTAGGCCCACTTCTGGCATAGGAACCGGCTGTATGGCCCCTATTTGGAGTAACAGAGAAACTTGCTTGTGAGCCTCTATTCTTTGTTGAGGAGGAACGTCTGGCATGCCTTTGAAAGGAGGCAAGGTATGGAAATAAAACCTGTAACCGTGGTGTATGATATCCAATACCCATCTGTCTTGTGTAATTAAACTCCAATTTTCTTTGAAAAGTGCCAACCTTCCTCCCAAAGGTGCTGCCAGACGAGAAGGCTCTGGCAGCTGAAAAGGTAGGTCATTGGGTCTGTTTACGAAAGGACTGACCCCTGCCCTCACCAAGACTGTGCAGGAGAACTCCCTGTTCTAGGCCTGAAAGAGCCCTGAGCTCTGCCCCTACCACGTCTAGATCTACCCCTAGACTGGGAATCATAAGAAGGATACGTCCACCCCTTAGTAGGCCAATTTCTACTAAACTTTGGAGGCTGGACCTGCAAAAATTCTTTAACAGTCTGCATAGACTTAGCCTTGTCTTCCATTTTCTTTAAAACTGCCTCAACAGGAGGACCAAACAACACGTCAGATTGTAAAGGAGCATCTAAAATCCTTGTTTTAACATGTTCAGACAAATTTTGACCCCTTAGCCAGGCGTGCCTGCGAAGAACTGACCCAGTGGCAGCCACCCTAGACGAGGCCTGTACAGCATCAAAACCACATTGCAAAGAATGCTTACCCACCTGTTCAGAAACATGTACTAAATCTTGCAACTCTTTACAATCAATACCTACTGCCAGAGCATCAACCTTAGACTTCAATTGTGAAAGGAGATAGTTTTGGTATTTCAACATGTGAAACTGGCAATTCAAAGCCCTCATAGCAAGAGTGGAAGAAGTATAAACTTTCTTTCCCCATCTATCCAAGGCCCTAGCCTCTTTGTCTGCAGGAACCGGATTCTTTACAACAGAAGCCTTAACACCTTTAGGCCCCTGGCTAACAGTTTCTGGGTCCGCCCTAGGACTCTTAAAAAGATACTTATGAGCTTCAGGCACCCTGTAATACCTATCCGGCTTAACAGGAGCAGGAGGCAAAGAATCAGGATTAAGAGAAGCCTCCGAAAAAACATCTTCCACTACATCCAAAACAGGAGGTATAGCCAAAGGCCTATGCTGGGGTAAAAACAAAAATTCCCTAAGCCTTTTCCTAGAATCAGAGAAGTCTTGACCTTCCCACTTAAAATGCTCCCTCATGGAATGAAGAGTTTCTGAAAAAGAAAAATCCTCAGGAGGAGAAGCAGAAGGAGTAGAATCATCCACATCAGAATCAGAATAAGGAGAGTACTCCTGCAAGTCTTCAGCCGAAGACTCTGAAACATCTGAAGCCTGCTCAAAACCCCCCAGCTCAGGCTCCATCCTAGGTCTCTTATCAGGAGGGGGCATAGAACCCCTAATCAAAGTAATCAAATCCTCTGCCATTTTAAGCATATGCTTCTTGGGCACAGTTCCTGAAGAGCTAGGGGTAACACCAACTGAAGCTAAACCTGGCCTGCCCCTGGGAAAAGCCTTTGAAACAGAAGGAGAGGGCCTAGCCACCCTAGGAAGGGAGGGGAGTATAGTAACCTGAGAAGCCCCCTCAGCCTGACTTGCCTCCTGAGAGGCCACATCTTGCAATAATAAAGTCTCACCCTGGGAACACAAAGAAACCTCCGGTGGAGCCACCGGCTCCACCGACACCTCTAAAGAACCGGCGTCCGGTACAGACGGTTCTTCTAGCCTAGGCTTAACTGCTTTGTCCTTGCGCTTCGAAGAAGCGGGCGTCGGAGCATCCGACGGCATTTTATAATTGCACCGCTTCCCAAAGACTAACCTTGCACAATCCAACCTTCTCTTTATAGTGCGTTTATTAAATCTAGCACAAGAGCGACAGCCAACAACGTCGTGCTCAGGCCCTAAGCAAGGAATACACAAAGTATGATAATCTCTATGCGGTATCTGTTTCCCACAAGAAATGCAATTATTGACTTTTCTGACATCCGGTAAATCACTGAGGCAAGAAAAAACTAAAATATTCCCAACGGGGTACTTAGCCAACTTTGAACTCGGTCTGAAACTTCGAAATCGAAAAATCTCAGAACGCCAACCGGCACTTGCAATGCTGCTTCTGCATCGGACCATGCGGCAAAAAAGACTGAGGATATGACGTCGGTCATGCGCATTTGTACCCTGACGTCCTGATGTCAGTCAAATGCGCCTTGACCGACGTCAGCCTTATACTTTGATATTCGGGCCGACCGAGGACAGCGGACTACCCAAGTGTAAGGACTGCAGCAATGTGAGATGAAGAACATCTGGTAGTTCTATGGATTGGTTCAAATTAGATTCTGAATATACTTTGGGTAGAAAAGATGGGGTTGTACGTAAGGGATACTCTGTCTTTGTAGGAAAGCATGTAGGGGGGTTTTATAGACGATGCTTGCAGCTCTGAAACTCTTCTAGTAAAGTAATAGCTATCAAAAGAATCATTTTCCAAGTCAAATACTTAAGATTGCAGGATGATGCAGGCTCGAATGGGGGAAGAATCAAATGGGATAAGACAAAATTTAAGTCCCATGGTGCTGGAGGGGCTTTAATAGGTGGTCTTAGTAAAAGAGTACCTTTAAGAAAGGCTTTGCAAACTCTTTGGGACATCACATTGGGGCCTGATTCACCTAAATGGAAATTAGACATCGCTGCTAACTGAACTCAAATAATAGCTGCAGCTGCGCCTTCATTTAATAGCTTTGCTAAGAATTCAAGAATGGAAACTATTGGGGCAGAAAAAGGATCAATGTGATTGCTAAAAGCCCATAAAGAAAATTTCTTCCGTTTGCTTCTATATAGCTTTCTTGTTGAAGCTTTATGAGACAAAATCAGGATATGTTTTACTGACAGAAAAAGGTTAGGAAGCCAGGCTATGGTTGGAATCGGAGCAGCCAAGTTGCCAATTTGTGAGTTTGAAGGGAGGGGCGGAGCATCTTTGATGCATGAGTCAGGTCGTCTGGAATTGGGTCCTGGATCCAAGGCTCTTCCTGGAGATGAGGCCACAGGAAGGGGAACCAGATTTGACGAGGCCAGTATGGGGCGATGAGTATGAAGTTCTTCCCAAGTAACTGGCTTTCTGAAGAACTTTGGGTATCAAGGGAAAGGGAGGAAAGGCGTAGGAGACCCGAGGGTCAATCGGGGACAAGTGCATCCCTTGGTGACTCCCCAGGAGGGGGGGATCAGGGCAAGGTAGTTGCTGCATTTGGCGTTTATGGATGTGTCAAAACAAAAAAAGTTTTTTTTTAACAGGTCTCTTAGTATCAATTTGTTGTTCCTTTCTAGTAACACCCTGTGACTAAATGAGTGACAGATGGCACAGGACTCTTGGAGGTGAAGCGCTCCAAGACGGTACATGCAAATGTTATGCCTGTCGGTAATGGACATTTTTTTAAATCCAGAGGGTTTAGCTTCCTTAGAATCCTTCAAAGACATAGTACTAGTCAGCAACAACAAATAAATCAACTAACAACTAGCAATCTACTCCCAATAAGAAACACTTAGAGGGTTTTTTCCTTTGTTGCACTAAGTTAAACGGGCTAAGGCAGCGCTCTAATTTAAATGAACCCGCCTTAGGAGTTTGAGGAAGAGAAAATAAAACTAAAATGGGCTTCTAATAACTAATTTTAAAGCCAGGATAGGGGGAAAATGCCTTATGAGGAAAAGACAGTGAACAGCAGTGAAAACACAGGTAGAAAAAACAAAAACACAGCCAATTCACTTTGGTAAGTATTAAATACAATAAACACAGTTAGAAAAAGCTAATCTTTCCAAAATATGAAGAAAAAAAATCTACTTAGCCAGGGCCAGTAGGAAGAGCACCCGATCTTGTTTAGCGGCAAATGAGATCTGGGTATCTCTCCTAGTGCGTGATGGGATAGGGTTTTAGCCACGAGCTAGTGGAAGACCTCGAGCTTTTTTATAAGGCTGAGTTAGATCCAAGGATCGGATCCAAACCCAACCAGCTAAGAATGAAGGCTAGATAGGACAATATCACATCGCAGGTTTTGTAAAACCGAATTGGAAACAGTCGCAAACCTCACTGCTGGTTGTGACATACTAATGGCAGAAGGACGGTAAATTGAAAGGCATAATAACGTGGCAAGACTGTTGCACTGAGGACTGTGCAAACATTATGGTACTGAAGTGGCTGAAGAATACTGGAAACGTGAACCACAAAGCATCACAGAAAATATCACATGGGATCATCCATTACCAACAGTTCAAAAGATATATGCTAGAAAACCAGATATAGTGGTCCATGAAAAGAAGACAAAAGTAGCATTGATCACTGAAATCGCCACACCCACTGATTACAGTGTCTTGCATACAGAGAGAGACAAAATCATAAAATACTAGGATTATCAGGCAGAAACGAGAGCAATGTGGAAGAAAGATACCCAGACAGTCCCAACAGTAGTAGGAGTAATGGGTCTTATAAAAAAGAATCTACAATCATACTTAGATATGTTACTCTGTACGAATTGCAGGAGTCATTACAGGACACACTGCAGGTGTTGCGAAGAGCACTTCTGGCTAACATCAAAGATTGAAACAATACTAATTTCATGAACTTTAATCGTACTTTGACTTAGGAATGGGGTCCATTCCCGTCATGGTATTAGAAACCCAAAAGATTTGGAGAAATTGAAGAAGGGAGAAACCAAAACCATTGCCAACCTTCTGGCTAACAGGTTCAGCTCAAACCTTCCCTCCCATTCACCCCTAACAGTCCAAAGGAAATACAGCATACCACAATCCCCCCACCCATTACTAGGGAACAGGTCATCACTGCACTTTCCAAGGCCAAAAACACTGCATTAATGGACCCCAACAACATCCCAGGATATTTATTAAACAGTACGAAACATGACCTCTCTGGTCTATTTGAATCACTTTTCAACTTGACCCTACAGTTAGGTGTGTGTCCAAGGAATTGAAAATGACTATAGTCATTCCCCTGCACAAAGTAGGTTCAACCACCAATCCAGGTAACTACAATCTCATAACTCTGACCAGCCTCATATGTAATGCCATGGAAAGAATCATCATGGACATGAAAAATGAGGACATAGGTAACCTGCAGAAGCTGGACCGATCATAGTTCACCTTTGTTACAAGAAAGTTATGCCTATCAAGTCTCTTCTCTGAGAGGGTCAGCAAAGCAATGGATAAGGGCAAGACTGCGTGCAGTGCTTACCTCAACCTGGAAAAAGCTTTGATAGAATACTCCAGTCAGGCATTAAATTAGGTATAAACCCTTTTATCACCCACTGAATAGCCAACTGGCTCACTTAAACCTAAATTATTTTGAGTTCCTGGGTCCTACCTTCACCAAGAGGTCAGTCACTATAGAAGTGCCACAAGGCTTGTTACTAGACCAGCTCCTTTTTGGCATCTATTTCTCTGAAGTGGAAGCAAACACCAAAGTTTTATGGCTGGCTAAGTTTGCAGATGATTGCAGTTAGGGGGTTATCACTGACTGCCTTGGAGATGCTAGCATTCTTCATGAAGACTGCAATGCTAAGAAATGCATAATTACACCCTTTGGGAAGTCAACCATCTCATCTAATCACCATGTTGATATTACAGCCCAGTGGTCAAGGATCTGGGTATACACAGACAACAGACTTATCTTTGACCACCACCTGGCCACAGTGGTGAGGAAAACTTTTTAAAGTGTGCAACTTACAAGTAAGGGCATGCCATCTAGGCCCTCATCAGACCACAGTACAAAGCTCCTACAGTGACCTCAGAGGGTTCCTTATAAAAAGAATACAAGGCATGAGAAGCCTGTCTTATGCAAAGCACCTTAAAGCCCTTTCCCTCTACTCAGTCTCCTACAGATTGCTGAGGGGTGATCTATGTCTGGCTTACAAGGCATCCACAAACCCCAGACTTAAGAATCTTCTGCAAATTTTAAGTCAAACAGCACCAGATATACAAGGTCTAGGGATCTGAATTTTGTCTGTGACTTAAACAGAACATGCTGGGAGACATATATGTGTCCCAGAGACTGCCACTCCTATGGAACAGGCTTCCATGTGAAACTGAGTTTGTCTGTTACCCAATTTAGGCCAAAAACTAGACTAGTGGACGGAGAATAGGAAATTTACATTAGGCCTGGCACCCATGTCCTTTATGGATAGGGGTAGCTTATAAGTGCCTGGCCCTCAATGTCCTATTTGGATACAGGGTGGCATTATTCTTTTGGGAAAACTTGCTTAAGCTAAGAAAAGCCCCCCAGGTTGTCAGCCTAGTAATCTAGGAATCTGTCTATCAACTACCAAAGACAATCAACAAGACCTTTTTTAGTTAAGTCTGTAATTTCAAAATCACAACACAGCAATGCAATGATCTAACTGTGAAAGATGTTACCTACACTGAGGCTGAAGACATAGCCAACCTACTGGCTAATAAATTCAGCTATAACTTTACCCCTCTCTTCCCTTAGTCTGTCTCTCAATGAATACCTGAAACGGTCTTGCTTCTAGCTATCACATAAGACCAAGTACTAAAAGTGCTATCAAAAGCTAAAATTAGTAAACAATATCCCTGCACACATCTGAAAAAGCATGAAGCAAGATTTAGCCACCCCACTAACTACACTGTTTGACCCTAGCCTCCAAAGAGGTTTTGTACCAGGCGAATTGAAAATAGTTATAGTCAATTCCCCTGCATAAGCAAGGACCTTCCACAGTCCAAGGAAATTATAAACCCAAATGTCTGACCAGCCTTATATGCCAAGCTATGGAAAGACTTGTCATGGAACTAATCAATAAGGACACAGAGAAGCTCTAAACACTTGACATGTCACAGTTTGGCTTCATCAAGGGCAGGTCATGCTTATTCAACCTGATGGACTTTTACAAAAAGGTCACCAAAGCAATGGTTAAGGGAAAATGGTACACACCGCAAACCTTTACCTGACCAAAGCTTTTGACACAATCACCCACTCAGGTATAGTAGAAAAGCTAAATAAACTAGTAATAAATCTGTGTGTCACCCACTGGATTGCCAACAGGCTCACAAATAGAATATAAGAAATTAAAACAGAAGTTACCTCCACAAACAGACTAGTAGAGTCCCTCAGGGTTCTGTGTTAGGACCACTCATGTTTGGCATCTACTTCTCTGAAGCAGAACCCAATACCAAAAAGCTCCGACTGACTACGTTTCCAGATGTCTGTAAACTAGGAGTAGTCACCGATTCCAAAAATAATTAGCCATCCTGCAGGAAGGTTTTCCCATATAAATAATTTGTGACAAAATCATGGACTGAAAACTGAAATTAAACACCAAAAAATTCATTACTGTATCCTTTGGGAAGGCATCTACCCAGGTGAAGTACAACATTGACACTATGCCCCTAAAAGTTGCCCTGGTTGTTTTGGATTTGGGAACTTGTGTGGATAGTGACCTAACTTTCAACCAACATGTGCTCACTGTCATAAGAACATCTTTCTATACTGCACAACTTATAAATAAAGGGACTGTGTCTAGATCTGAGGATGTTATTGCCCTCCTTTACAAAACCCTCATTAGGCCAATCATTGAGTATAATGCCCCCTTTGGCATGTATATGTCCAGACACATGTAACTGGAACACCCACAGAAATAAATTACTAAAAAGATACAAAGTTTAAATAATAGTATCCCACAGATAGATATGAGTTGATCTTGGTCTGGCATACAAGGCATTCTCCAACCCTTTACTGATGGATTTGTTACACATCAGCAAGTCAAGTGGCATTAGAAATACTACGTTTAGGGATCTAAATATCTTCTGCAAAATCAACAGAATGTTTTGAAGGGACAGGTTTATCTTACAGAGGATACCACAGCTCTGGAACAGACTCCCCATCCATGTAAAACAAACCTCATCCCCGTCCTTTATTCAAGCACAACCTGGACCTATGGATGGGAAACAAACTTTATATACCACTACAAAGGCCAAATATCCATCAAATTTTATTAAAACACAAATAAAACAGTCTCTAGCGCCTCAGCTAATGGCCGTTCTAGAGCTGGAACTTTTGAAAGGCCATTGGCCGAGGAGCTAGAGAAAATTTTATTTGTGATTCAATAAATTTGATGGATTTTTGGCCTTTGTCTTCTTCTTTCGGCTGCTCCCGTTAGGGGTTGCCACAGCAGATCAACTGTTTCCATTTCCTCCTGTCCTCTGCATCTTGCTCTGTCACACCAACCACCTGCATATCCTCTCTCACCACATCCATAAACATTATCTTAGGCCTTCCTCTTTTCCTGTTACCTGGCAGCTTCATCTTTAGCATCTTTTTCCCAATATACTCTGCATCCCTCCTCAGCACATGTCCAAACCAAAGTAATCTTGCCTCTCTGGCTTTGTCTCCAAACCTTCTAACCTGGGCTGACCTTCTAATATACTTATTCCTAATCCTGTCCATCCTCATCACACCCAGTGCAAATCTTAACATCTTCAACTCTGCCACGTCAAGCTCTGACTCCTGCCTTTTCGTCAATGCCACTGTCTCCAACCCGTATAACATAGCTGGTTTCACTACCCTCTTGTAGACCTTCCCTTTCACTCTTATTGGTACTCGTCTGTCACAAATTACTCCTGACACGCTTCTCCACCCACTCCATCCTGCCTGTACTCTCTCCTTCACCTCGCTTCCACACTCACCATTACTCTGAACTGTTGATCCCAAGTACTTAAACTCATTCACCTTCGCCACCTCTACTCCCTGCATCCTCACCATTCCTCTATCCTTCCTCTCATTCACACACATATACTCTTGTCTTAGTCCTGCTGACCTTCATTCCTCTTCTCTCTAGAGCATATCTCCACCTCTCCAAGTTCTCCTCCACCTGTTCCCTACTCTCACTACAGATCACAATGTCATCTGCAAACATCATAGTAGACGGGGACTCCTGTCTGATCTCGTCTGTCAACCTGTCCATCATCATTGCAAATAAGAAAGGGCTCAGAGCTGATCCTTGATGTAATCCCACCTCCACCTTAAACACATCCGTCACTCCCACCGCAGACCTCACTGCTGTCACACTACCCTCGTACATATCTTGTCCCACTCTTACATACTTCTCTGACACTCCCAACTTCCTCATACAATACCACAACTCCTCTCTAGGCACCCCGTCATATGCTTTCTCTAAATCCACAAAGACACAATGCAACTCCTTCTGACCTTCTCTGTACTTCTCCATCAACACTCTCAGAGCAAACATCGCATCTGTAGTGCTCTTTCCTGGCATGAAACCATACTGCTGATCACTAATCATCACCTCCCTTCTTAACCTAGCTTCCACTACTCTTTCCCATAACTTCATGCTGTGACTGATCAGTTTAATCCCTCTGTAGTTACTACAGCTCTGCACATCACCCTTATTCTTAAAAAATCCATGCTTCCACAGGTATGTCATCTGGACCAACAGCCTTTCCGTTCTTCATCCTCTTCATAGCTATCCTTACTTCCTCCTTGATAATCCACTGCACTTCATGATTCACTATCCACACATCATCCAACCTTCTCCCCTCTCATTCTCTTCATTCATCAACCCCTCAAAGTACTCTTTCCATCTGTTCAACACACTCTCCTCGCTTGTGAGTACGTTTCCCTCATTATCCTTTATCACCCTTACCTGCTGCACATCTTTACTAGCTCAGTCCCTCTGTCTAGCCAATCGGTACAGGTCCTTTTCTCCCTCCTTAGTGTCCAACCTTTTATACAACTCTTCATACGCCTTATCCTTAGCCTTCGCCACCTCTCTCTTTGCCATGCACCTCATCTCCTTATACTCTTGTCTACTTTCTTCATCTCTTTGACAATCCCACTTCTTCTTCGCCAACCTCCTTCTCTGTATACTCTCCTGTACTTCTTCATTCCACCACCAGGTCTCCTTGTCCCCCTTCCTCTTTCCAGATGTCACACCAAGCACCCTTCTAGCCATCTCCTTTGTAGTGGTCTGTATTTTGGTGCTTAGCTGTTATAAACAGAAACTTTATCCCTGGACTACTTCCTGTACTAATGGAAAGAGCCAGCTCCTAAATGATTTATCCCATGCAAGTGGCCCCTCAAATTCTTTACAGTATGATCCCAGTTATTCTCACTAGGAGTAATATATAATTATCAACAAGAGGATGGGTAAGACCAATCTAACACCAAATGAGGTTAATTCAAGCACAAGAAAGGAAACTGGCTAGGCTTAAAATGGCCTGCAAATTTAGCTAGCCTAGTACTTGCAATCTAGGCCTCAAACGTAAAAGACTGGCTGCAAGCAAAATACACAAAAGAGGTCAAGTCTTTAAGCCTTCTGAATGTGAAGTAGATCATTTGGATGTTGGCAGGTACTAGATACTCTTTTCCTAGCAACTGCAGGAAGCCTAAATAAACAAACTAGGGGACCTAGAAGGGAGCATTCATTTTAGTAACTATGAAGTGATCATGAATACTAAAACATGGTATAATAGGAAAAATAGTTCTATTTCTAGTCTGCTTATAAAAGTCACCATCATTTCAGGACTGAGAGAACGGGGTGGGTTGTCTGGTTATGTTTCAGCTTGCTTTAGATATCCTCCTGTTATATGAAAACAATGAACTGCTTGTGGTCAGAATAACATCAAGGTGATTCACACTGGGATGTGACATTGTTTTATTAAGTCCTACTAAACATTTATCATATGGCCCTGACTTTGGTTAAAATTCAGTCTTGTTTAAAAAGAAGCTATGTACTCACCATAACGTTCCATCTGAGTAGGTAAACTTCATTTGTCAGCAACCTGTGGGTTACGGATCCGACACGGATCCGAGCAGGCAGCATACCAAGCAAAAAGATCTGAGCTCCAAGCTCCTCCCCCTTACCCATACTACACTGCAACCTCCATCCAATCCTCAGATCGCGTTTCCCACTTGCACATAACAAAACAAACTAACAATCTGAGACACCTGACTCAAGGACAAAGTAAAGCTCATAAGTCCAAACCTCAAGCTCATCTAAATAACCATGAAGGTCAGGGGAAAGGAGGGAGGGACAGTTGCTGACAAATGAAGTTTACCTACTCAGATGGAATGTTATGGTGAGTACATAACTTCTTTATCTGAAGTAGTTAACTTCATTTGATCAACAACCTGTGGGACAGAGTCCCCAGCTACCCGAATCTTGGGAGGCCCTTAAGGAAGGATATTCCGGAGCACTGCAGAGCCAAAGGCAGCCCTTCCTCTAGACACCAAATCCAGTTTATAATGAGAGATAAAGGTGTGAGAGGACGCCCAGGTAGCCGCTGAATAAATGTCATCCAGGGAAACTCTAGACCAGAATGCAGCAGATGTTGCCATGGATCACGTAGAATGAGCATGAACTCCCATTGGTTCTGGTAAGACAGATTTTCTGTATGCTTGTAAGATACAACTCGAAATCCAACTGGCGAGAGTCACCTTTGAAACTGGTTTCCTAGAAAAGGCTTAGCAAAGGAGACAAAAAGTTGATCAGATTTACAAAATACAGCCATCCTGTGCAAATAAAAACGTAACTGTCTGTGAACATCCAGCATCTCCTTTGTTCTGGAAATTAGGGAAAAAGACAGGCAAACTAATGGCCTGATTAATGTTAATCTCGGAAGCAACTTTTGGGAAAAAGGAGGGATTATTCCTGAGAGATACGCTATCCTTATGAAACACAAGGTATGCAGGTGTGATACAGAGAGCCTGAAGCTCCGACACTCTCCTGGCTGAAGTAATTGCTACCAAAAAAGTAGTCTTCCATGACAAGAACTTCAGATCAATGGAAGCTGCGGGTTCAAAGGGAGGTGCAACTAACGCCTGAAGAACTAAGGTCAGATCCCACGGCGGAGATGAATTTCTAACAGGGGGTCTCAAAAGAAAAGTGCCTTTTAGAAAGGTCTTACAAATTCTGGCAGCAGCAAGGGAACCAAAGTTGTCCCCAATATGAAAATGGGAAATGGCAGCCAGCTGGAGCTTCACAGTACATGAGCTGGCCTCTTGCTGAAAAATATGAGACAAGAATTCCAATACCGCTGAAACAGGAGCAGTGAAAGGATCCAAGTTCTTTTGTGAAGCCCAAATTGAAAAACGTTTCCATTTGCTACAGTAAATCTTCCTGGTAGAGGGTTTATGTGCTGCCACCAGGACAGACTTGACTCGAGGAGAGATACCGGGAGTCCTAGCAACTAGGGGAACTGGATCAGCCAAGCTGAGAGCTTGAGACTGTCCAGGTTCGGAGGAGCCATTCCCGAGGGATGAGAAATCAGATCCGGAATGGGATCCAATATCCAGAGTGGAGCTATGAGATGAGACTGCAGGCAGGGGAACCAGACTTGACGAGGCCAGAATGGGGCTATGAGGATAATCTTGCTCCCCAACCGGCGAGCTATCTGCAGAAATTTTGTCATAAGCGGAAGTGGAGGATACGCATAAAGAAGACCGGGTGGCCAAGCATGGACTAGAGAGTCTCTGGGGGCTTCTCCCAATTAGAGCGAAAAACTCGCTGCACTTCGCGTTGGAAGGCGATGCGAAGAGATCGCAGCAAGGCTGACCCCACTTGAGGAAGATCTCTTCTGCTACACAAGGATACAGAGACCCACTCGTAAGGAGAGAGGATAGTTCTGCTCAATTTGTCCGCCAGTACGTTGGACCGACCCGGAATGTGCGTTGCTAACAGGAAGCGGTTGGTGGAGAATGCCCATTCCCAAACTTTCATGGCTTCTCGGCAAAGGGGGTAAGACCCGGTTCCCCCCGTTTGTTGATATAACAGACCATTGACATATTGTCCGACTGGATAGCAATAGTCCCCCAGAGGAAGAAAGGCATGGAGGGCCTGCAATGCCAAAAGGACTGCCCTCATCTCCAGGACATTTATATGCAGTACAGTCTCGGTCTGAGTCCACATGCCTTGGACAGTCCTGCCCGTACAATGCCCCCCCCCACCCTAGGTGCGAGGCATCTGTGGTCACTGTGGCCTGGGGTGGTGACATAACAAAAGGTCGTCCTTCTCGAAGGGCTTGGGATTGAAGCCACCACATGAGGGAGTTCCTGCAAACCCTGCTGAGGGGAATCGGGAAGTCTAGAGGGTGGTGTAGAATAGACCACTGGACCTGCAACGTCCACTGTAGAACCCTCATGTGCAGTCAAGCGTAAGGAATCAGATTAATCACTGCCGCCATGGACCCCAAAGCTCTCAGGACTAATTCTGCTGGGGGAGCAGGGGACTGAAAGAGGGCTAGCACATACAGAATCATGCTGTGAAGTCTGTCTGACGTTAGGAAGGCCCTGGCCTGGAGGGCATCTATCCTGGCCCCTATGAAGTCTAACACTTGAACAGGCTGGAGGAAAGACTTCTTGACATTTATGGTTATCCCCAACCGGGGTGACATACGGAGGAAGAAATCCCTGGCTAAAGAAAGTAGATGCCTGGTGGGGGCGGTGAGGAGCCAGTCGTCTAGGTACGGGAAGACCTTTATGCCCTGGAGCATCAGGTGGGCCGCTACAACTGCCATGACCTTGGTGAACATCTTGGGGGCTGTGGTGAGACCGAAGGGTAGGACCCTGAACTGGTAATGACTGGCTCCTAGCCAAAAGTGGAGAAACCTCCTGGACAGTCTTTCCATGAGAATATGGCAGTACTCATCCTTTAGGTCTATGGAGCACATCCAGTCCTCCTCCTGCAAGAGGGGCAGGATGGATTGAATCGTGACCATCCGGAATTTCTCTTTGGCAACAAAAAGGTTCATTGTTGACAGGTCGAGAATCGGCCTTAAGTCCCCCGTCTTTTTTGGCACCAGAAAGAACCTGGAGTAGATGCCTAATCTGGACTGGTCTGGGGGCACATGCTGGATGGCTCTTTTTTCTAACCAAAGTCATGGCCTCCCTTTGAGTGGGTGGGACATCTGGGAGGCGTCTTGAGTAAGGGGGCTTGTTGATGAAGGGAATTGAATAGCCTCTGGATATTATCTGAAGCACCCAGCGATCTGTCGTGATGGACTCCCATTGAGCCAGGTGCCTCAAAAAACGCCCCCCGACTGCCTCCAGATAGGAGCAGTCAGGCAACCCCTCAGGGCTGCTGCATGGGTCGGTCGGAAAAGGGCTCCCATGACCCGAATTTATTCGGTCCCCCCTCTGCCTCTGGGCCAGCATCCACCTTGTCCCCCTCTGCCTCTGGGGGAGTAGGAGTTTTGAGCGTTCCAGGCCTGTTGAGATTTCCAGAACCACATCATCTTCTGCCATCGCTGGTTCCTAGAGAAGGACTTTTGAGGGTAGAGAAGCATATTCCGACGGCTGACCGCATTTTCCTGTCTTTCTCGCTCTGGACCAGCGTCTCGCGGACGTTCTTCCCAAAGAGAGTCGACCCATCAAAGGGTGCATTCGTGAAGGACGCCTTGAAGGGTTCTGAGAAATCGCAAAGTCGAAGCCAGGCATGATGCCTTAAGGCGATACTGGACCCGCTAGCTCTAGCGGCTCCCATGGCATGGGAAAGTAGCCGCATAGAATTATTGGACACTGACTTGAGAGTGGCCATACGAGCCGAGAAAGTCCATTTATCCTCGGCCAACATGGACTCTGGGGGAGACTCAGCATACTCTTTGACCAGGTCCCGCTGCAATCTGATTACATGGGCCAAGTACTTCAGCATCCTTATAGAAAAGGTAGCTGAAGCAAGAGTCTGCATTCCAATACAGTCCATTGCCTGAGACTCCTTGTCAGGGGGATGGACCAAAGAACTTTCCTGGGAGAGTTCCTTTTTGGTGGCCGCTGCCACCACCACGGCATCAACCAGGGAACCCTTGCTCCATGAAGCTCTGTCTGCAGGGGGACCGAGAACCTTATTGGGCCTTCTAGGTATCAGCTCTATGCTGTCCGGCTCCTTCCATGCCCTGGTGGTAATCAGGTCGACCAGGGGTTCGGCTGGGGGGGACACCCAGGAGGTAGATGGGCCTGTGTCGAATGCCTCCAGGAATACAGACTCGTCCGAAGAGGTTTTTTGGGTGAACCACCCCTCCCTTTGGTGGAGTATTTCCATAATATCTCCAAAGGAGACATTGTCGGGGGGTGATTTGGGGGGAACCTCCCCTTCCTCCAAATTGGTATCCTCGGTGAGGGAATCGGGGGAGGCCAAGTGCTTCCTTTTGCACAGGCATTTGTGAGGGACCTCCTCGGAAGGGACTGTCCAAGGGGGGCTCACCCATGTGTTCATGTTCCTCCAAGGGAACTGGCTGGGGCATCAATGACACAGGCTGTCCCTGGGGGGACTGGATGATGGAGGACAAACTGAGCTGAGCGGGGGCAGACCCTGAGGAAAGAGTGAGGGGTCTTGATCCTCCAGAGAAAACCCTCTCCACCACGTCAAATGCCGAAGGGGAGCCGGCCTCTCTCAGACAGGTGGCCAAGGCCCTCGGATCTGACAAGATCGGTGCCGGAGCCAAAGAGATCGGACCCGAGAGGATGGTGTGCTTGACCGCAAAGGAGCCGAAGACACACTCACCCCCCCGGATCAGACGCCCAGCTCTCGGATCCGATAAGCTCGAGGGCATGGTCGGTGTCGTGGTAGTGATAACCACAAGCGCCGACCCCCTAGCTCCAGGGCTCTTCGGATCTGAAGACTCCAAGATCCGGTGGTGGATCGGAGAAGGAGCTATCGGGGCAAACAGTGGAGCTGAACTCCCCCGCCCAAAGGGGGGGAGACAGCAACACTCCCATATGCAGCTGAGTTTGCAAGAATCGACGTATCATCCGGTCCATATCTGCCTCCGAAATGCTTCGAGTAGAGCTGGAGGAAGCCTCCGAAGCCTCTTCGGATCTGAAAACTCCAAGATCCGGTGGTGGATCGGAGAAGGAGCTATCGGGGCGAACAGTGGAGCTGAACTCCCCCGCCCAAAGGGGGGGGTAGACAGCAACACTCCCATATGCAGCTGAGTTTGCAAGAATTGACGCATCATCCGGTCCATATCTGCCTCCGAAATGCTTTGAGTAGAGCTGGAGGAAGCCTCCAAAGCCAGCCGGGAGGGCTAACGTGACAACGAGTCTGGTCGGGTCTCCTCCTCTGGCTCCAGGGAGAAATGTGGCGAACGGAGCAGTGGGGAGGAAGGCTTGGACACTTAGTGCAGAAGAGACCACCTTCGTGGGAGGGGCCGAGGGGTCCGATTCGGCCTGCAGCTTGCGGCTTCTATCTCTCTCTCTCTCCCCTATCTCTTTTTTTATCTTTCTTGGCTTCTCGTTCTCCCTGAGACAAGGTGGGAGGGTGAGTCCCAGACAGGGGAAGAGGGCCAGTCGGCTGGGCAGCCACGGCTGTCGCTAACGAGAGGGGAAGGAGAAGAAGCTGATTCCACGGGTAGAAGACCCGCCAGAATCAGCTTGTTCCTCCTATCTCTTAAGGCTCGAGGGTTAAAGGCCGCACAAATCTGGCAGCCTGAGGAAAGGTGTGCAACCCCCAAGCAAATCACACACTGAGTGTGACCATCCGCTGGCAACAGCCACACTCAGAGCATTTGGAAAAGGTCACTTTGTGACTTTCAGCCATACCAGAGAAAACACGCGCGCACCTGAAAGAGGGAAAAATAGGGGCCTACAAAGGGATGAGAAACTACCAAAGGTAAAGGGGAAATAAAGGCTAGGTAGAAGGAACACCCGTAGAAAGGTATTAAAAACTCTCACACACCAAGTAAAAAAGACTAAAAGAGAAGTTTGAAGAAAAAAAATTGCTAAACTTGTCTGGAGCTCTAAGAATCCCGTGCTTGTCAAAGCCGCGGCAAATGAGATCTGCGGATTGGAAGGAGGTTGCAGTGTAATATGGATAAGGGGGAGGAGCTTGGAGCTCGGATCTTTTTGCTTGGTATGCTGCCGGCTCGGATCCATAACCCACAGGTTGCTGATCAAATGAAGTTAACTACTTCAGATGCAACAGTTATGATACAGCTGTAGGCATTAATGATACTACTTGGAAAGAACAAAATAATTAATCTGTGGCTAATCTTATTGTGGAAGGCAGTATCTTAGATATTCTCAGATTGTCAATGACATTACTATGGGATAATCTCCTCCTGCATGCCATTTGCATCATAAAGAAAGTAACCAAATGTAGTTGTAGTATAGCAGAAGAATGTGATACTTCAGACCATCAGGGTATAGGATACACTTTTAAATACACATACAAGGTTGAAAAAAATTCTACAATGCCAATTACTTGGAAATTAATAAGGAATTTGTAAGATGGCAATGGAAAGAAGACATGGACGGTAAAAACTTACAAGTCAAATGGACTATTTTATGGGTTTATAAACAACAAAACATATAGATTTGTTCCTCTTGTAAACAATGGACTGAAAGAAATCATTTTTCAGAATGGTGGTCTTCTACAGTTTCCAGAACTAAGTGACAGATGACGCATTACAGGTTAACAGTAAAAAAAAATATGCTAGTGTATTATAAGTCAAAAAATACTTTAGGAGATTATTAAACAAGAGACGATGTTACAAGCGAGATTTGCAAGAAACAGTCAATAAAGCACTGTTCAAGAACTTTAGAAATTATGGGAGAAATCAGGTGTCAAATTATTATTAAAAGAAAATGACAAATTGATTTCTGATTCATTAGAAAAAGAAGTTATGCACTCAATAACATTCCTATGTGAGTTGTTCATCTCGCCTTCATTCTTACTGATGGGTTCGGAGCCATCCTAATGCAAAAGCTCGAGGTCTTCAACAAGCTCGAGACCTACTCCCTATCCCATGATGCTTCCCTCAGATCTTGTTTGCTGCCAATAAACTACATGCCACTCTTGATATACCAATAACAGAGGAAAACTAGATAACGGTCAATACAACCATGTCTTAGGTGAATACTCAGTCCTCAAGAAGCTTGGATGGGGGTTGGAGGGTGGGACTTAAGAATGAAGGTGAGATGAACAACTCACATATGTTCATAAATTGGTACTAGGCTATCGGCCCTAGGGCCTATACAAGCCTAGCCAAAACAATTCCCTGGATATTTCTTCCCACAATATTTACTTCGTTGGATCCATGTGACATGATCCCTGGGGTGAATTTCCTATCTCCCATCCAGTCGTCAAGGTTCCTTTTGAAGAGGGCCAAGGAGGCATTGTGCTTGACATGTTGTTTGTTCTTTCGGCTTTTCCCGGTTAGGGGTCGCCACAGCGGAACTCCGGTCCGCTAATGACTGGCAGTAGATTTTTTACGGGTGCAGAGGTGCCAGCTCAACGCCCAACCTTCAGCGAAGGCACGCCCATTCTATGCATGTCTTTCGAACACCACTCGACCGCGGGGAGGACATGCAGACTCCACACAGAAGGCGCTCCAGCCGAGAATCGAACGGGAGAACCTCTTGCTGTGAGGCAACAACGCTACCGCTGTACCACTGCGGTTTTCACACACACATGGGCAGTCTATTCCAGAGTAAGGGGAGTGTCTGGGTCAGAAACCTATCCCTCCAGCATGTTCTGTTCATTGTGATGACGAGCTTTAGATCCCTTGAGTGTGTGGCTCTGAGGGATTGGGATTTCTTTAAGAGGAGCATGTCCAACAGCTCAGGGTTTGACATCGCCTTGTATGTTAAGTAGAGATCACCTCTAAGTAGAAGACATGCCACAGACTATAGCTGGAGTTTTTTTTTTGATGGTCAGCATAGGGCACCTGCTTTAGGCCTGTGATTCTTTTAGTGAAGTATTTATGCAGCCTTTCCAGCTGTTGCAGATGTCTTGTGAGGTACATACCAAATGGGGCGTTGTACTCTATAATGGGTCTAATGAGGGATGAGTACAGTGGGACAATGACCTCCTTTTTTCTGGATGAAAAGCCCCTTAATGATGAGGTGTGCCACATAGAAGGATTTCCTGACTGTTGTGGCTATGTGGTTATCGAAGGTGAGACCACTGTCCACCTGTGTCCCTAAGTCTCTCATTACACTTTTGGTGTTTAGTGTACTACCACCTATGTGGTAATTCATGGGTACATGGTTTTTCTCAAAGGGGATAACTATACATTTCTTGGCATTGAGCTTGAGCCCATGGCTCTGGCACCAAGCATCTGTTTCTGTAAGGCCCTTTTGTAGAATATCTACATCATTTGGGGATTCAATAATGGCTCCCAGTTTGCAGTTGTCATCTGTGAACTTTGTTAGCCAGAGTCCCTTAGTGTTGGCCTGTACTTCAGAGAAGTAGATGCCAAACAATAGCAGTCCCAGGACTAAACCCTGAGGTACTCCACTTGTCTGGAGCTGGATTTGGAGTTGGCTACTTTTACAGTGTGGGTTCTGTCAGTGTGCCAGTTGGCAACCCATCAAGTGACATAGGGATTTATGCCCAGCTTAGTAAGTTTATCTAGGATTCCAGAGTGGGGGATGGTGTTGAAGGCCTTGGCAAGATCCAGACAGGCTGTGTGGACCGCCTTACCCTCATCCAGAGCTCTGATTCGAAGAAGTCAATCAGGTTCAGGAGACAAGATCAGCCCTTCACGAACCCAAACTGGGTGGGGTCCAGCATTTGAAGGTTGCCAATGTCTTTGTTTATAAGTTCCATGACAATGTGTTCCATATACTTGCAGATCAGGCTCGTCAGACTGATGGGACGGCAGTTCCTGGGATCCAAGGTGGATCCCCCCTTGTGGAGTGGGATAACTGTAGCTGTGCGCCACTCAGTGGGCACGAAGCCTGAGGTGAGGCTATGATTAAACATGACACTTAGGTGAGGTGCCATTTAATTTTGTAATTCATGTAGTACACAGCCCGGGATGTCATCGGGTACCATGGATGATGTATTCTTAGCTTTGGACAGTGCGGTTTCTACCTGTGTGGCCGTGATTACCGGAATTTGGCAATCGTTTGGTAATGAGATGCGTCCTTTAGGAAGTGAGAGGGGGGTGAAGTTGGCACATTACGGTGAGTACATAACTTCTTTATGTGAAGTTGTTCTATATCGCCTTTCATTCTTACTGATGGGTTAGTGTCCCAAGCACCATCTTTCTGAGGTGGCTCACAGGACACAGGCTCTTCAGGACAGTGGAACCAAAGGAAGCCCTGTCCCTGGATGCCCTATCTACTCTGTAATGAATGATGAAGGTATGAGGCCTTGACTAAATAGCTGCTGCATAAATAGTATCTATCGGTAGTTTGGCAGTAAAGGCTGACGAGGTGGAGACAGCTCTAGTAGAATGGCCCTTTGTCTTTTGATGTGGTAGTGTATTTATTGAACTGTAAGTGAAAGAAATATAGTCTGTTAACCATTTCGATAAAGTGGTTTTCATCACAGGTGCACCTTTCTTGGCATCTGAGAAAGAAACAGAGCTGTTCTGTTTTCCTGAAATCTTTGGTCCTAAATAGAACTGAAGCTGTCTGTGAACATCAAGCTTGTGCAGCGTATACTCAATCTTATTATCATATTTAGGGAAGAAAACCGGTAACTCTATAGACTGATTGAGATTTGACTCTGAACATACTTTCGGTAAAAATGAGGGATTTGTCCGAAGAGAAACTATCATTATGAAATATCATATATGGAGGTTTAATGGACAAGGCCTGTAGCTCTGAAACCCTTCAACCAGAAGTAATGGCCACTAGAAATACGGTTTTCCATGTCAGATACTTCAAGTCACATGACAAGGCTGGTTCAAAGGGTAGTCGGATGATTCGAGAAAAAATTTAAATTCCACGGGGTAATCAGAGATTTAATGGGTGGTCTTAAATGTAATGTGCCTTTAAAAAATGCTTTGGAAAGTCTGTGTGACATATTAGACACATGAATACCAAGGTGAAAGTTACATATTGCAGCTAATTGGACTCAAATGGTTGCGGCAGCTGCCCCTTCATTGAATAGTTCCAGTCAAAAATTCCAAAACAGAAGATATAGGTGCTAAATTGGGATCAATGTCGTTTTTCAATGCCCATACTGAGACTCTTTTACATTTGCTAAGATATAACTTCCTAGTGGACGATTGTGTGAGGATATCAGAATATGCTGAGCTGCAGCCGAAATATTCTGAAACTTGGCTATATTTGGAATTGGAGCAGCCAAGCTGTCAATTTGAGGGAATGAAGAGACGGATGAAGAGCCCCCGATGAGTGAATCAGGAGGTGTGGAACTGGGTCCAAGATCCAAGGTTCTTCCAACAGATGAGGCCGTACGAATGAAAAACAAATGTGACAAGGCCAGTAGGGAGCTATGAGAATTATGGTCCTTCCCAGAACACTGGCTTTCTGTAAAACTTTGGGTATCAGAGGAAAGGGAGGAAATGCATAAAGGAGGCCCGGGGGCCAATCGTGTACAGGCACATACCTTGGGACATTCCCCGGTTGGGGGATTAGGGCAACGTAGTTGCTGCATTTTGTGTTTGTGGGGGTGGCAAAGAGATCGCATCAAGGCTGACCCCATTTCCGGAATATCCTTTACACTACTTCTTTCTTCAGGGACCACTCGTGAGGCAATAGAATTGCCCTGCTCAGTTTGTCTGCTATCACGCTGGACTTCCCTGGGATGTGCGTTGCTATCAGAAAGCGCTGTGTAGAGGTTGCCCACTGCCATACTCTCAGGGCCTCTCAACATAGGGGGTAAGATTTGGTCCCTCCTTGTTTGTTGATGTACCAGACTACGGACATGTTGTCCATCTAGATTGCAATGGTCCCTAGAGGAAGAGAGTCTTGAAAGGACTGCAATGCTAGGAGTACCGCTCTCTTCTCTAGGACGTTGATGTGCAAATTGGCATTGTGTTGTGTCTATGTGCCTTGGGCTGTCCTTCCCTGACAATACCCCCCCCCATCAAGGAAGCATCCATGGTCACTGTGGCAATCGGAGTAGATAAAACAAAAGATTGGCCTATCGTTACCAAATGCGACATTAGCCACCACTGTACGTCCTTTCTGCAGATCTTCGTGATCATAATTTGATGAGACATTGGTAGATTTTCAAAAGACCACTGTGTGAAAAGGAGCCATTGGAGTATGCTCATGTGCATTCGACCCAGTGGAATTGCAATTATTACTGCCGCCATTGTACCCAATATTTTGAGAACTAGAGTTGATGGAGCTTTTCTTCTTGAAATAAGTGTTAGAACTTGCTAACAAAGAGCATAGACCCTTTCTGGTGGAAGTTTCATGGACACTGTGGTGGTGTCTAAGTCTGCTCCTATAAACACTGAATACTGCGATAGCGATAAGGCAGACTTTTCTAAATTTATGGTAATCCCCAGCTAACAGCAAAGATTCATGTTCATGTCCCTCACTTGTACGAGTTGTTCCCTGGTGGTGGTGGTTAGGAGCCAGTCGTCTAGATATGAAAACATCTGGAATCCTAGGCATTTCAGGTGAGCCGTGACTATTGCCATACATTTGGTGAACACACTGGGGGCTGGAGTGAGACCAAAGGGCAGAGCTTGAAATTGGTAGTGACTGGCTCTCAGCAGGAAACGCAGGTGATCTCTGGATGGTCTGGCCATTTTTATATGGTAGTAAGCATCCTGGAGATCGATAGGGCACATCCAATTGTCTTTCCCTAGAATAGGGAGTATCGACTGCAGCATGACCATCTGGAACTTAGTCTTTTTTATACATTTGTTCAGTCTGCTGAGATCCAAAATAGGTCTCCAGTCCCGTTTTCTTTGGAACTAAAAAGAACCTTGAGTAAGTTCTGGATCCTATCTGGTCTGCGGGGACTGGTTGGATGACTATTTTTCTAGCAACCTTTGGCCTTCTATAGTTACTTGTTCCCTGTGACTGGGTGGAACGTCCGGGATCTTGTTTACAGTGGGGGGGGGGGGTAGTAAGAAAGGGAATACAGTAACCTCTGGAAAAAAAGAAGTTATGTCTTACCATAACGTTCCATCTGTGTTGTTGGTCTTCTTCCATTCATCACTGATGGGTTCAGTTCCGAGCCTTTGGAACCGTGTTGGCCTAATACCAAGCTTGTGTACATCAAAAACACTTGAGCTAAGCTGCTACCCACACTGCCCTTCTCCCTTTTACCTCAGATTGAGTTTGCATAAGATATATAGAAATAAGGCAGAGGCCATTTCTGCGCAAAAACCCTGAGAACACCACAAGGACCCCTGAGATCTACAAGGAGCCTTTGGTGGGGGATGGAGGGTGGGATGTGATGAATGGAAGATCATCAACAACACAGATGGAACGTTATGGTAAGACATAACTTCTTTATCTGATGTTGTTAATCTTCTTCCCATTCATCACTGATGGGTCAGAATCCCAAGCTACCTGAGCAACCTGGGTGGCCCTTATGGAAGAACATTCCTGAGCACCATTGAGCCAAAGGCCGCCCTTCCCCTGGAGACCATACCCAACTTGTAATGTTTGAAGAAAGTGAGGGGTTTAGCGCAACTGTCGTCCATAGAAGCTCTGGAGTGAAAAGCAACGGAAGTTGCTATAGCTCTAGTTGAATGTGCTTTGATATTGTGAGGTTTAGGCTCATTACTACGTGAATATGAAAAAGCAATACAATCGCTGAGCCACTTTGATAAAGTGACTTTTGACACAGCATATCCCATTTTTGGACCAGAGAAGGAAATGAAAAGTTGATCTGACTTGCGGATAGATTTAGTCCTACGTAAAAACGTAGTTGCCTATGTACGTCCAATGAGTGTAGACAGTATTATCCTTTATTGGAATAGTTGGGGAAAAACACTGGGAGTTCAATGGATTGGTTCACAGAGAAATCACTTTGGGGAGAAAAGCTGGATTAGTACGTAGTGATACTCTGTCTTTATGAAATATTAAGTATGGCCTCTTGATGCATAAGGCTTGTAATTCTGATATCTGTCTAGCTGACGTGAGAGCTATCAAAAATAGAGATTTCCATGACAGGAATTTGAGATCACATTTTGCAGCAGGCTCAAAAGGGGGTAAAGAGAGAGACTGTAGTACTAGGGAGAGATTCCATGCCACTAACGGACGCCTGATTGGAGGTCAGCTGTGAAACACTACTTTGAGAAAGGTCTTGCATAGGTGGGTGGAGATAAGTGGAGTGCCCACTGATCCGTTATGAAAATTGGAAATAGCCACTAAATGGACTCGCATGGCAGAAGGTGATGCTCCATTCTCAAAAAAAATTAGAAAGGTATTGAAGTATAACAGGGAACGGAGCTGAAAAGGGATCTATTATCTGCTCTTTAGACCAAAGAGCAAACCTTTTCCATTGATCTCTGTAAAGTTTGGTGGATGGCTTACAGGAGGCCAGAATGATATTGCGAACAGGTGAGGAAAGGGTTTCCTGCCTGGCAACCAACGGAAGTGGAGAAACCAAGCTGTCAGCTTGGTAGTGGACAGATTTGGGAGAGTCAACCCTTGGGGGTGAGAAATTAAGTCTGGACGAATGCCCAGGATCCATGGAGATTGTAACAGGTGAGGCCAGAGGAAGGGGAGCCACACTTGACTAGGTCAGAATGGGGCAATGAGGATCACCTTGCATCTCAACTGAATTGCTTTCTTTAAAAACAGGGGTATAAAGGGAACTGATGGATAAGCATAGAGGAGACCTGTGGGCCAATCGTGAGTCAGAGCGTCTCTCGGGGACTCCCCCTCTGGGGGAAATAGGGCAAAAAAGCTGCTGCATTTGTTGTTCGAAGGGGAGGCGAAAAGATCGCAGCAAGGCTCGCCCCATGGGCTGAAAATTTCTGCTGTCACTTTTGGATTGAGAGACCACTCATGTGGAAGGAGAATGCATCTGCTCAGCCTGTCCGCAATCACACTGGAACTCCCTGAGATATGTGTTGCTATAAGAAAGCGGTCGGAGGCTACCGCCAGTGCCAAATTCTCATGGCCTTTCGACACAGGGGGTAGGATTTGGTTCCTCCTTGTTTATGTACTAGACTACTGACATATTGTCTGACTGAATCGCAATCGTTCCCGATGGAAGGAGCAGATGTAAAGCCTGCAACACCAACACCACCGCTTTTAACTCCAGAACACTGATATGCAGGTTGGCCTCTAAGCTCGACCACGTGCCTTGGATGGTCTTTCCCTGAAAACGGCCCCCCCTACCCTATCAGGGAAGTGTCCGTGATGACAGTGGCATTGGGTTGAGGAGTCTGAAAAGGGCAACACCAAAGTTCTGCGTCTGGCCTCATCCACCAGAAGAGATCTTGCTTGCAATTGTTGGTTCTGAGGATCTGAGAGTTTAGGGGGTGAAGATTTGCCAACCACGGGGACAATAGGAGCCACTGCAACAGTCTCGACAGAGTATCACATGTACTTGCAATCTCCTCTGAAGCCTGTGAGCCGGTAGAGATACAAGGCATGTTCCAGTATTGAAAACTGCCCCTATAAATTCCAGCTGTTGGGTAGGTTGTAAGTTGGATTTCTCCCAATGTACGGTGATGCCTAGGAACTCCGCTAGTGAGCGTGTGTAACAGAGGGACATGGTCAGATCGTCTAAATATGGAAACACCTGGAATCCTTGAAGTCTCAGATGAGCTGTCACCACTGCTAGACATTTCGTGAACACTCTGGGGGCTGTCGAGAGACTGAATGGTAGGGCTCGGAACTGGTAATGATCATCTCCTAGCCGGAAGTGAATGAGACTCCTGGAGTGTTTGTTCATTTTGATGTGGTAATATGCATCCCGGAGGTCTAGCGAGCACATCCAAACATCCTCCCGTAAAAATGGGAGAATGGATTGAATAGTAACCATGCAGAATTTGGTTTGTACCACTGATTTGTTTAAATGGCTGAGATCTAGAATGGGTCTCCAGCCCCCAGTCTTTTTTGGCACCAAAAAGAATCTTGAGTAAAAACCGGATCTGCATTGGTCTGGAGGGGCTGGTTGGATGACTCTTTTTTGACAAAGACTTCTTATCTCTAAAGCCGCTTCTTCCCTTTGTGTGTAACATCGGGAAGGTTTTTCAGAGATTTTGGACGGGAGGATAGAGGGATGTAGTAGCCTCTGGAGATTATTTTCTGCACTCATCGATCATTTGAGATAGAGCGCCAGCCAGTTTGGTGCAGAGAAAAACGAGCCCCGACTGCTTCCAGAGAAAAGCAGTCAGGCAACGCTTCAGGAGCATTGATTAGACCACCCAGAGAAAGAATCTCTGGAGTCTTGGTTTCGGGGGACCCCTTCTGCCCCTAAAGGGGTGTCTTCCACCACTGGAACCCCCTCTGACTCTAGGGGAGTCCTCTCCACGAGCGTTATGGAAAGGACCTTGACATTTCTCGTGCCAGATTTTGCCACTACTCTGGTTCCTAGAAAAAGAGCATTGGGGCTTGGAAAAATGTAGGTCAATGGCAGACAAAGTCTTTCTGTCCTGCTCGCACCTGGCCAGTGTATCCTTTACTTTAGAACCAAATATGGAAGATGGTTCAATAGGGGCATTCAAAAAGGAGGACTTGAAGGAATCCACGAAGTCACAGATGTGTATCCAGGCAAGACGCCTCATGACTATGCCTGCACCCGCAGCTCTAGCTGCACCTTCAGTTGCGTGGGAAAGCAGACTCATGGATGAATTGGAGATAGATTCAAGGGTGGCAAGTTGAGAGGCAACCTTGTCTTGTGCCCAGTCAGAAACTTGACCCGCGAGGGCTCCAGAAAGTTCGGTAATCAAATCTCTTTGGAGTCTCATGAAATGTGCCAAGTAGTTCAGGGACCTGACAGCAAAAGTCGCTGAAGCAAAAACTCGCATCCCAAATCTGTCCACAGCCCGGGACTCACTGTTGGGTGGGTGAACAGTAGGACTTTCTTCCATTAGATCCTTTTTAGTGGCCGCCACTATAGCATCAACTGGTAAACCTGTGGACCAGTGGGGGTGCTCTTGGGGGGGGGGGGGGATCTTATCTGGTCGATGGGGAATGGCATCAATAGATTCAGGATTCTGCCATGCACACTGCACCATGAGCTGGATCACCTTGTCGGCAGGTGGGGTCACCCAAGAGGTAGAAGTCAGAGAGCGAAAATCCTGCAGGAAGACAGACTCCTCCAAGGAAGGCCGCCAATATTTTCAGCATGTTTCCGAAGGAGACATCGTCAGGGGGTGGACTGTGGGGACCCCTCCCCATCATCTTAGTCCATATCCTCTGTCAAACACTCTTCGGGAGAGTCAATGCCCTTTCTCTTACACACCTTCTTCCTAGGAGGTTCCTCAGTGAGAATATCCGAGGAAGACTTGGAAGGATGGGTACCCCGAACTGGGGTACCTGAGGCTTTTGCTCTCGGTGTCGCTGGGAGGGGGCCCGTGGTAGCTGTAGCTCAGAGAGAGCAGGGTGAAGTTCCGACATTGGAAGAGCACTTCCCGAAGCAAGCACCGTCTCCATCACCCGGAAAGCAGGCCCGTCCGAAGAGGAATGGGAGCCCGGAACAGAGAAGGACAACCTCGGAACTGGGGTCACACCCCGCTTTGTCAGACCCGTTCCCGGGGATGGAGCCTCAAAAGCAGGATCGGGGCAGACATCATCCCCAGATCATAGGACAGAAATGATAAAACACTTGGAACCATGCTCAGGACTGAGGACTCCACCCCCCCCCCCAACCATGAGTCTGAGGAAGGGATGGTTCAGATGGAACCGAAACCCAAAGGGGTGGCCTCAAAACCTTAGTGAGAGTCATTGTCGGCACCGAGGAACAGGTTTCCACAAAGGACGTCGGAGCGATGGGCTTCAGAACAGACGGCTCCGAAGGAGGAGTACACATCGGAGTCCTGGGAGAGATAGACCCAAACCCCAAAGGGGGGTGAGTCTTAGGAACATTTGTTATCCCTCTGGCCATCAACAGCTGATCCAACAGGCGCACCACATCACATTCAGAAAGACTCCTGGTGGACCTTGTGGACACTCCTGAAGGGGAGTCGGGTCAGTCCAGAAAGGGGCTGTACATCTGACCTAGGAACGGGTCCAATGAAGGAGAGTATCGGGTCCATGGTGTCTGAACTAGTGGCACCATAGTCTCTAATTTGGAGACAGGTAGTAAAGGAATCAGTGGAGCAGAAAAAGGACTCGGTGCTGAGGAGGCACTCTGAGTCGAAGTTATGGGTTCCAAAGGAATTGCATGGGTCGAAACCGCTTTTGGTGCAGTAAAAGGCGAAGTCGGTGCCATAGCTGTTGTCGAAGGTAAGGTCGGAGCCGTAACTGAAATGGAAGGCAGGGTCGGTGCCGAAGGTGGCTCAGACGTTGAAAATTCTGTAATGTCCATGACTTTGGTCAATGTGGCAATTGGAACAGAACTTGGAATGGAAGCATTAGTCGTAGTTGGAGACAATGAAGCAATCCTATGCTCCGATGAAGATTTGTGGGCCTTATGTTTGTGAGGCTTACCCTTATCACCAGCCGTTGAAGAGGGATCCGAATGGGGACATTTCCTGTCCTTTACTGGAGGGGTTGAGACCTCCAACACAGAAAGAGCATCCGAGCCTTTCAGAATAGATTTATTTTTCCTTTCATTCAGCATCCGCTGACAAACTTTTGCAAATCTGGCAAGGAGGTTTAACAGAGAGGTGAGAAACCCCCAGACAAACACAGTCGTCGTCGTGCGAGTCGCTGTTAGGGAGTTTACCACTGCAAGAAGTGCAATGTTTAAACCCCAAAGTCCCTTTTTTATCAGACATTCCATACACACACACAACAATTCACACACTACTAGTACCTAAATGTAAGAAGGAAGAAGAAAGGGAAAGAAGATACCAATGATGGTATCAAGCGATACCACAAGGGTAAGGAGAGGGTATACCAACGATGACAAAAGAAATACCCAATGAGTAGAGCTAGTTAGATATAATAATAATAAGTGAGTGAAATTAGGAAAAAAAAGTTCAAAAATACACAATCATCAATAAAATATAACACTTATCTTGAGAGATCGGTGAAACGCTGCTATATGGCTATGCGGCAAACAAGATCTGAGGTAACAGGGAGAAGGGCATTGTGGGTAGCAGCTTAGCTCGAGAGTTTTTGGTGTACGCAAGCTTATTAGGCCGACATGGTTCAGAGGGCTCAGAACTGAACTCATCAGTGATGAATGGGAAGATTAACAATATCAGATTGATGCTTTGTACCCCAGCTGTCTTTTGAAATCTTTAGCCAGCCATCTGGGTACAAAGATAAGCATCCCCCAACTGCCTCCAGAGGTGGACAGGTGGGCCTCCTCTCAGGACCGCTGATAGGGCTTCCCAAAGAACTGATCTCTGTCACCCTGGTTCTGCGGACCCCCTCTGCCGTGTGGACGGCGTCTTCCATTATTGCCCCCTCCTCTACGAGTGTCCTGAAAGGCTCCTTGCGTTTTACGGATTCACATCTTTCCTCCTTTCTGACCTTTGGGGTAAGGTCTGGTAGGTGTGGAAAAACAGACTCTAACGGCAGAGTCTTCCTGTCTTGTTCACTCCTTGTAAGCTTTTCTTTCACTTTAGGTCCAAAAAGGGACGAGCCATCGAAAGGGGTGTTGATAAAGGATGACTTAAGCTCCACAAATAAATAGAAGTGCATCCAGGAATGTCTCCTAAGAGCAATGCCTGAAGCCGCTGCTCTACTTGCTCCATCAGCTGCGTACAAAACCAGATGCATGGATGAGTTTACTATGGAATTTAGGGTAGAGAGCTAGGAGGATACTTTGTCTGAGACCCCCCCCCCCCCCGCAGCTACTAAACCCTAAAGAGTATCTCCTAGATCTTTAATGAGATCTCTTTGTAGCCTAGTGAAGTGCATAAGATAATTTAGTGACATAATGGCAAAAGTCAATTAAGTAAACATGCACTCCCCATATCTATCCATGACCCTAGAATCTTTATTCAGGGGGTGGACAGACATCGAAGTTTCAGATAACTCCTTCTTGGTGGCCGCCGCCACCACCATGGCATCAACAGGGACTCCTTTAGTGAGAAATGCCTTGCCCTGTGGAAAAGTAATAAACTTGTTGGGCCTCCTAGGAACAGGTTCCACTGTATCTGGAGACTCCCATGCCTTTTGACAAACTAGGTCTATAAGTTCATCAAAAGGCGGAGTCACCCAAGTGGCAGAGGGCTGAGACCCAAAAGCCTTCAGGTAGACTGATTCATCATGAGTAGGGTTGATAGGCTTCCAGCCACCCCCCTGTTTAAGAATCTCCAAGATATCTGCAAAAAAGATATCTTCAGAGGGTGAATGTGAGGACCCTTCTGACTCATATAAATTAGTGTCTGAAGTGATGGATTCCTGAGGGAAGTCCAAATGCTTACTCTTGCATAACCTCTTCCTAGGTACCTCCTCAGTGGGAACTTCTGGTGAGGTCTCGGAAGAGCAGGGCTTGCCCAATGGGGCTTTCTGTGTCTCTGGGTCTCTACACCTCTGTGGAATCTGTGACGCAGAAGTAGACGCCAATGCTTTAGGGGAGGAAGTTGCCGGACCTGACGGAAGTGGCTGTCTGCGGGGACAATACTCTCTTCATGGCATCAAAGGCACTACAGTCCTGATGCGAAGAAACCCCTTGATCTGAAGAAACAGTGGATTCCCTCGGCACCAAAACAGTGGGCTCTGAACCAGAGGTAGGCGCTAAACTCACCCGTGCTAAAGCCTATCCTCCCAGAACCCGACCCGCGAGTGTCGGCTCCTAGACTCCTCGGTCGGCACAGAAGCAGTCTGAGATATCGGACCCGAAAGTCCTGGAACAGGCATCAGTACTGATGGCTCCACTATCATCAGCTATAAATGTAGATGTTCGAGTGTCTTCACTGTTGCAGCCATCCTCCTGGCCATCACTTCAGCCAGAATAGTCTCTGAGCTGCAAGGACTCATGGCAGTGGAACCCTTCATCAACTTCTATGCAGACAAGGTATCCCTCAGAACTAATCCATCCTTCATGCCCAAGGTGGTATCCAGTGTGGCTCTCAACCAATCCATTCATTTGACCACCTTCTTTCCTAACCCTCAAAACAGGGGGGAAGGGTTCTGCAGTCTTGAGATGTGCAAAGGCAACTCAGATACTATCTGGACAGGACTAAATCCCTTCAGAAAATCTGATCAACTGCTAGCTAACTTTGCGTCATGGGCAGCGGGCAAAACCATCTCCAAATAAACAATTTCCAAAAGGATAGCACACTGCATCCATTCTGCTACAAACAGCATGGCAAACCTCCCCTTAAGGGGGTCAGGACCCACTCCACCACAGCAGCCTCCACCTCTGCAGCATTCCTCAGAAGAGTCCCCACCAGGGACATCCTGGAGGCTGCCACCTGGACATCTGTTCACACCTTTACCAAACATTACCACCTGCCTCTCTCTTCTAAATCTGGGGCAGGTTTTGCCTCTGCAGTCTTGCAGGGCATGCTAGCCAGCCCCAAGCTTCCTTGACTGCCTCCACCCATTTCCTCAGCTTTGAGAATCTACCCAAATGTGATGACTGCAACAGTGAAACATGAAGAACATAGTACAGTTGTGTGCACTTACCATAAATGTAGATGTTCCAGTGTCTTCACTGTTGCAGTCCTGGTTTCTCTCCCTCCCTCCACCCCCGTTTCTTTTTGGTACCTTTCTTCTTTGTTGATCTCCTTTCTTTACAAGGGACATATTGGTATTTTTTTCCACTGGTGGGGTCGTACCACAAGAGCCTGGCATCCTACTTTGGGGGCTCCTGACCAGTTAGGCCTAGAAAAACTGATGTAATGGCATCGGCTGCCTTCCTTTATACCACTGATGACCTAACGTCAGTCTTCAATTGACAGCAACCGATACAGAAATACTAAGTCTCTGGTATTCAGGCCGGCCGAGGGCTACCCCAGCAGGGATAACCCAAATGTGATGACTGCAACAGTGAAACACGAAGAACATCAGAAGTTGCAGGGGGATTTTAGTCGGTTCAGAGGCTTGAGGAGTGGGAGCCAACAAAAGTTTGGCTAACACCGGTGTCTGAAGTCGCTTCTGCACCACACAATCCACTTCCATGTCAGACAAGCTCCTTGAGGACCGAGAAGATGGGGCCGATGAAGCTACAGACTGCAGTACTGGTGATTTCAATACTGGAGTTGCCGGTTACAGTACTGGGGACCAGCTCCTTACAATGACAACTGTCAGCTCTGAAGTCAGTGGCGCCGAAGTTTGCTTGTCAGGCTTAGATGAACTGGTAGATTTTGCTGGCTCCAAAGATCCAGTAGTAGAAGACTTTTTTGAAGACTTGGAATGACTGGACTGACCTTCATCCAATTGTTCCAGAAAGGAAGACTTTATTAAACCTCTAACCACTAGTTTGTTCCTTCTCTCATGCAAAACACTTGAGCTAAATAAGTGGCAAATGGAACAAGTCTCCTGAAGGTGCAATGCACCCAAACAATACACACACTCTGTGTGCCCATCTGTAATGGACATTTTTTGTCCACATTTAGGACATTTCTTAAATACTGACTTTGATTCCTTAGCCTCTTTATCCTGAGACATTTCTCCTATACAACAACACACACACACACACACACACACACACACAGAAAGCTTACAAAGCAACAAGCTTCAGCCAAAGAAAAAATTAGTCTTCTAATTTAAACAGGCTAATGAACCAAAAAAAACTATATGTATAACTATATCTATACTGCACACTTTAAGCAAAGGGATATATATATTTATTTATATATATATATATATATATATATATATATATATATATTTTTTTCACACTACACCCAAGTCAAACAAGTTATCTAAAAGAAATAATTATTGAACTGTCACACACTTTAGCAAAGTATATATATCTATGAATTTTCACACGAGGTTATCACACTAACTAGCAAGGAATAGGGAGGTTTACAAGGCCTAAATAGAAAAACGGCCACAAGGGATAGAGAAGAAAGATAGCTAAGAATATATAGATACTAGCGGTAGTGCTAATTAACAATAACAAGAAAACAAAAACCTTAATATAATATATCTATACAAGCTAAATATTAGAAAAAGTCAAATTCACTGGCCCGAGCTGGTAAATCTCTCCTGATCTGTTGCAGCAGCTAACTATATCTGAGGGAAGCACCACCGCATCATGGGATATGGAGTAGGCCTCGAGCTTTTGCATTAGGCCGAGTCAGAGCCGAGGATCAGTTCCGAATCCATCAGTAAGAATGAAAGGCAAGATAGAACAACTTCAAATTTAGTTTCTTTTAGTACGTTGGTGCAACATTTTCTTGCTTTACCTTGGCTATTGTATATGCAGAAAGGAATTGTCTGACTACGGATTTAAATGACTACAATAATGCAGTGTGGTCTATCAGACAAAATACAGCAGCCCATCCTGACAGCTTTAATGGCTACTTCTTTCAGAAATTTGTTGCAAGCCTGGTTGACTACATAATAGTACTTTTTCAGGAGTCTTTCTCCCAGGGTTACGTTCCAGAGATACAGGTATGAAATATTGGTTCCTATCCCAAAAAAAAAACAGTTGCTTGGTAGAGGACTTTAGGCAAATTAGCCTAACTTGCATTTTACAGTACTTTTACAGTAATGTTTTTTTCAAAATACTTGGACAAAATGCAAACACAAAGTCATGTACAGCCTTTTGCACAAAGATATCAAATATAGGAATTCTGCATTACACTATCTCCAGTCTGACACTACATTACATTCTCCACTGCTTATTCTTAGTTATGCAGCACCAACCTAGAAAATATCTTTACCAAGTTATCATTACATCAGAAGTAAAAATTGTATGTATTTCTCCAGAAAAGGGACTTTTCCCCCAGCTTAAATTCCTCAGGGTAGAAGTCTTAAGTGCATTTTGTAACTGAACAGCCCACTGACGCTGCTTACAAGTTTTGTAATGAAGTCTCAGAGAGATAACCATACCTGATAAGCAGGCATCAAAACCAGTTGCTCACTGACTCATTCAATATCAAAGGCTAACACTTTGCATTATACTCACTTTCCAGTGATCAGGGAGGTTTATGACATTTGCTCGGTCTGGGTTACACAACACCAGCTCAAAATAAATCTTTACTATGTTACAATTACATTAGAAGCAACATAGCATGCTCCCAAATAACACTTGTTTTCTTTTTACTGGAATTTAGCTTCTCTCCTAATTTAAATTCATATACATTACAGTACTACTAGCAAAGCTGTGCAAGTGTCTTAAACAATCAAAATCAGCAGCTAAGTGTATTATACAGCTGAGGTTCATGATCCATTTATAGAAAGTCATAAGAATATTTCAAATAGTTTTAGAGGTATAGTCCCTTGCTGCCAGTACTCAAGCAAAGGCATTCAAGTGTTTTTTTTGTAATTCAGTTCACAATAAACAAATACATTTCACAAGCTGAAAAATTATTTCAATAATACATGCTTACATTAAAAAAACAAAAATACTAATCATATCTCAGAAAAAAATAATGTGGGCTGTCATTTTGTGTGTTATAGCAATATAAACCATTTTATTTATTCTGACAGACACACGAGATTCTGTTTTCTGCCATCCCTACCTGCTACTAGATCACATAATCCAAGTATAAGACTGAACATAAAGATATCTTGTCCTAAAAATTTCATAAGAATATCAGGAAGCAGCAATTAGTTGGTTCTTGCTCATCTAATTCTGAACAATGTGACAAGTCATCCCAAATCCAGGGATCATATCATTTTAATTCCCAATGACCTAATCCATGCCAAATACAATGTTGCAATTTGAAGACCTTGAACAAGCCACCTTAAACAAATTATAACTCCTTACTACAAAAAAAAAAAAAAAACTAGAAAAAATGCCCAGAAAAGCTTCAATAATTGTTTTACTGATTTTTATAGGTTACTAGAGGTGACCTCTGTTCTGTAGGGCCATATCAGATCCAGTTTGACTTGGTGCCAGAAATGCACAATTGGGGAGCCAACACCAGAACAAAACCCAAAATAAAAAGGTGGCCCCTCACTAAAGCTAAAAAAAACTACCAATTAAAGTCAGAAAAGCATGTTTTGTAGCCAGTCTAACAAACAGCATGCTGAGTAACTTCAATTCAGAGAGTATACCTCTTTACAACTCACTAATCTGAGTCATACTGAATACAAACATAATTTACAGTCTTTGAACAAGGTATCAAACAGGATAAAAAGGTATGACTACTACTTGCTCTACAATCCCATGCCTGCTCTGGAACTGTATAAAAGTTTATGCCTGAAATGCACCACGAAGGATGCAAACACCACAGCAAACAACCCAATCATAACAGCAAATGACAGTAACAGAAAACAAAAGTCACATTTACAATGTCTTCCAAAACCACATAATAACGTTCCCCTCAGGAGCTGGTAATGAACTTACTTCAAAAGTAAATGTGTGTGTGTGTGCGTGCATTCATACACGTACAAAGACATTATATATATATATATATATATATATATATATATATATATATATATACACACACACACAAACATATGTGTGTGTGGTTTCCCTAGATTTGATTGAACATTCAGTTGGTTGCTGATTAATGGGGGTGGTGCTTAATATCAAACATACAGCACACTGAACATTCCAAAATTTTGAGGGAGTGTTTTAACATGAAAGGTGAGCAGGACTGGAGGGGGTGAGAGCATTTGTGTGTGTGTGTGGTAGTCAGTGTTAGTGGTGGAGAAAGAGTTTTATGTTTGTGCATTTGTTTCAGAATTATGGTCCGGGTTAGGTAAGTTGGTAATGTAGTGATGTTAAGAGTGAGTGAGTGAGTGAGTGAGTGAGTGAGTGAGTGAGTGAGTGAGTGAGTGAGTGAGTGAGTGAGTGAGTGAGTGAGTGAGTGAGTATGTGCATTGTGTGTTTGTGTCCGTGTGTGTCTTGGGTAGTGACAGTCCTGCAGAAAGGTTTTTCTTAAGTTAAGGTCTAGATTTGGGGTAAGGACGGCATTAGAGTTAGCACCTATTTCTAAGGTGGTGCAGGGGTCAGAGCAAACCCTAAAGAGTAATGAATGTGTAGAGTGTGGACGAAGTTACTGCAGCACAGACTGCATTTATAGGAATTCTGCATAAAAGCAGTAGAAGCAGCCACAGCCCTTGCTGAGAAAGCTGTTGGTTTCTCAACTAAGAGGAGTAACAGTTTTTCATTTATAAAGGCTATGCAGTCAGACAGCCACCTTGATAGTGTGACTTTTGAAACATTCTGCCCAAGTTTGGCTTTAGAAAAGGCTACAAACAGCTGATCAGATTTTCTGAAATCTTTAGTCCTATGGAAATAAAAATCTAAGCTGTCTGCTGACATCCAATAGATGCACAATCTAATATCCTTTGACAGAAGATTTTCGAAAAAATACTGGTAAGTTTATGGTTTGATAAATGTTCATTTCAGATGCCACTTTTGGAATCAAAGTAGGATTGTTCTCAAAGAAACCCTATCCTTATAGGAAATCAAGTAAGGAGGTTTACAAGTACTTGTAATTCAAAAATCTTTTTAACTGAAGTGATGGCCACAAGAAATATGGCGTTATAAGAAAGGTACTTTAAGTCTGCTAAAGCTACTGGTTCAAAGGGAGGGGTTTGTTAACATGTGACGCATGAAAGTCATATCCCATGAAGAGACAGGATTCCCTTATGGGTGTCTAAATAAGAAAGTTCCTTTAAGAAAATCCTTTGAAATCTTTAGAGAGGATACAGACATTTGATTACACCCAACATAGAAACTGGAAATAGCTGACAGTTGCCCTTTGACTCTTGAGAAACTGGTACCCTTTTGGAAAGGATCTGACAAAAAATCTGTAACAGAAAGCAATGGAACTGAAAGGGGATCCATCCATTTAGCTGTTGCCCAGACGGAGAATCTCTTGATTTGCGGAGATAAACATTCCTTGTACTCGATTTTTGAGATGTTAACAAAATATGAACCACTTCAATGGAAAGATTGGCATCTCTGGCCACAGTTAAAACTGGAGGAACTATATGGTTAGCGTCAGTGCCTCTGGATTCTGGTGAGGCTGCCCAGATGCACAAGTCAGAAGATATGAATGGTTGTCCAGGGGCACAGTAGATGAGGCCAAAGAAAGGAGAACAGAGGCCATAAAGGAGCACTGAGGATTACTTTGGCCTTACACAGTCTTGTTTTCTGAACACACTTTCTTATCAGCAGAAAGGGGGGGGAGGCATATAGAAGACCCAGAAGCCAAGTGACTACAGCGTCCCTCGGTGATTGTTCTTGTGGAAGGATTAGGGTAAAATAACTGCAGCATCTATGCTTTAGGTACAAAGCAAAAAGATCGCTGCATGGCTGGCCCCAGTGGCTGAAAATTTGATTTACCACTGTTTGATTCACTGACTACTTACAATAGGATGGATCTGCTCAACTTGTCTGCTAACACACTGGAAGTCCTGAGAACATGTGTTGCTATAAGAAAGCAGTAGGAAGACACTGACCAATGCCACACCCTCATGGCATCTTGGCGTACAGGATATAAATAAGTTCCGCCCTGCTTGCTGATGTACCAGACTACTGATATGTCTGTAGAGATGGAGATCACACCCCTGGAAAAAGAGTCCTAGAACGCCTAGAATGCTAGGGGGACTGCTCTCATCTGCAGAACACTGTTGTGGAATGTGGCCTCTATGTTCAACCTTGAACAGTCTTCCCTTCTAAATGCCCCATCCCCCACCCCTGGGGTGAAGCTTCTGTAGTTACTATGACTGTGGGGGGATGTGGAGAAAACAGCTAACCTTCCAGGAGGGCTGTGGAGGTCAACCACCATTTGACGTGAGATTTGCACACTGTCATTACGTGAATGGATGAACTGAGGCCATTGTACTGCAATAGTCCACTGAAGAATTCTCATGTGTTATCTTGCTAGAGGCACTAATGTTATTGTGGAAGCCATCGGCCCAATAACAGAAGGATAAGTCTTGAGGCTGGTGAAGAGTGTTGAAGTTTTTGTTAGGATTTCTGCCACAATCAATCAATTCTGGACTCAGGTAGAAAAGTTATCTCTTTGTTCATGTTCAAGTGGCATCTGATGAACTCTATTTGTTGAGTGGCTATCAATTTGCTTTTGGAGACTGACTGTGATCCCTAAATGCTGAAGAAACTTAAGCAAGAAGTTGGTGCAGTGAAGCCAATTGCCTAACTTTGGGAACACCTGGAACCCTAGTAGCCTGAGATGTGCTGTGACAACTGCCATACAATCAAACACCTGTGGTGAGACCAAAGGGAGTATCCTAAATTATAAATGAGTCTCCCAGCCAAAAATGGAGAAATCTCCTTGACTGCCTTGAAATCTTGATATGGTAATAAGCATACAAGAAATCTATTGAGCATATCCAATCGTTCTTCCACAACAGAATTAGAATGGACTGAACTCTGACCATCTGGAATGTTATCTGTTTTACAAACTGATTGAGATGACAGAGGTCCAAAATATGCCTTAGGTCCCTGTCTTTTGGAACTAAACAGAACCTGGAAGATTCCAGATTTTAACTGGTTTGGGGGACCTGCTGGATGTCCTTTTGCAGACTTCATCTGATGGGGTGGTACTGTGGGAATAGGTTCATAGGCGTGTACTAGGCTAACGGCCCTGTAGCCTATATACGCCTAGCCCAAGAAGATTCCCTGGCATCATGCCGCCCAAAGTTAGTTCCCAGTGCCCCTGTCATGTAAGGCCATTGAAGTGATCCCTGGGGTGAACTTCCTATTGCCCATCCACTCATCAAGACTTCTCTTAAAGAGGGCCAGTGAAGTGCTCTGTTTGATGTGAATGGGAAGTTTGTTCTAGAGTATGGGAAGTCTCTGGGTTAGGAACTTGTCCCTCCAGCATGTTCTGTTTATTGTGGTAATGAGGTTTATGTTCCTGGAGCATGTAGCACGGAGGGATTGGGATTTCTTTAGTTGTAGCATATCTAGCAGCTCTGGGTCAGACATGGCTTTGTAGGTCAGGCAGAGATCGCCTCTAAGTAGGCAATAAGAGGCAGAGTATAGCTGGAGTTTTTTTGAGTCTGTCTGCATAGGGCATGCGTCTAAGGCCTAAGATCCTCTTAGTGAGGTATTTTTGTGGCCTTTCCAGTTGTTGTAGGTGTCTAGTGAGGTACAAACCAAATGGGGCATTGTATTCTATAACAGGTCTAATGATGGACGAGTAGAGAGGGATTATGACCTCTTTCTTTCTGGATGAGAAACCTTTTGTAATGAGATGTGCCACATAGAAGGACTTTCTGACTATAGTGGCAATGTGATTATCAAAGGAGAGGTTGCTGTCAACTTGTATCCCCAGATCTCATCACACCTTCCGTGCTTAGTGGATTACCGCCTATGTGGTAGTTCATGGGCATCGAATTTTTCCCAAAGGGAATGACAATGCACTTTTGGCATTAAGCTTAAGGCCATGGTTCTGGCACCAGTCACTGGCATCAGAGTCTCCTTTTTGTAAAATGTCTACATCATTTGGAGAATCAATAATGGCTCCCAGTTTGCAATCATCTGCGAACTTGGTCAGTCAGAGTCCCTTTGTGTTGGCTTGAAATTCAGAGAAGTAGATGCCAAACAGGAGAGGACCTAGGACCGATCCCTGTGGGACACCACTTGTAACTGGTCGGTAGTCAGATCTGGAGTTCGCTACTTTCACAGTGTGGGTTCCATCAGTGAGCCAGTTGGCAACCCATCTTTTGACATAGGGGTTTATGCCTAGTTTAGTGAGTCTATCTAGGATTCCTGAGTGAGGGATGGTGTTGAAGGCCTTGGCCAGATCTAGGTAGGCTGTGTGAACTACCTTGGCCTCAGCGACAGCTCTGGTGACAGACTCAAAGAAGTCCATCAGGTTGAGCAGGCATGATCTACCTTTCACAAACCCAAACTGCGTGGGGTCCAGAGTTTGAAGATTCCCTATGTCCTTATTTATAAGGTCCATGATGATGCGCTCCATAGCCTTAAATATCAAACTCATCAGACTAACGGGGAGGTAGTTCCCATGGTCTGTAGTCGTTCCCCCTTTGTGGAGTGGGATAACCGTAGCAGTGTGCCATTCGGTAGGAACAAAGCCTGAAATGAGGGTGTGATTGAACAGGGTACTCAGGTGTGGTGTCAGTTCACTTTAATTCATGTAGAACACAGCCAGGGATATTATTAGGTCCCATGGAAGCTGTATTCTTGGCTTTGGACAGTGCGTTTTTTTACCTGCGTAGCTGTGATAATAGGGACTTGGCATTCCTAAGGTATTGTGACAGGCCCTTTAGGGGGTGAAAGGGGGTAAAGTTCGCACTGAACCTGTCAGCCAATATGTTGGCAATATCAGTTGGCTCTGTATATGTATTGCCATTGTGCTGTAACTCAGAGCAGATCAGAGCATTGCCATGTAGATTCTTGACATAACTATAGAATGCCTTGTGGTCGTCTAGCATCTGCAGCAATTTTGTTTTTTTGTAGCTAGCTTTAGAGGATTTGATGATGGATCTCAGTTTTTTGCTGAGGCTAACAAGGGAGTTTTTCCAGTCTTGAGATTCAACCACCATTTTCTGCAACAGTTTTTCCTTCTGTTGTAGAGTTTAAGGTGGGGGACCACCAGAATGGCTTCATTTTTTTTGGAGGAGAGCATCTTGATTCTGTTTGATACGGCTCGTTCCATGCAATTGTGTATGTGCTCATACAGTGCATTGGCGTATGATTCAGCAGTCATGCGCCTATTTTCCATTTGCATGGGTGTCGTGAAGTTAGCCACCTCTGTTTTTAGAAGCCCAAAATTGGCTTTGGAGAAGTTTTTTTTACAGTGGCTTCCTTTGGGGGGGGGGTGAGGGTGGGATGTGGACATCCATGGTGATTAGCTTCTGGTCAGATCTAACAAGGGAGGAGTTGATTACTGGTGTAGAGCAACGGTACTGGAATTAATGAATTCCAGAAAACGTTGAGCAAGTGTGTTGGTACAGGAGTAATTTTCCCAGTTAATGGAGGAGTAATTAAAGTCTCCCAGTATAAAGGCATTGGGTTGTACCCTAATATTTTTCAGTGTGTTTAGGAATGCGGAGTGGGAGTCTTGGGACATGGTGGGGGGATTTATAGCAGGCTAGAGCCTGGATTGCAGTTTTACCCAGTGTTAGTTGTATCTGAAGTATCTCTGATGCGTTATGTTGCGCTACTAGTCTGGAGGTGTGCATATCCTTTATGAATATGGAGACACCACCACCTTTAGTGCTTCGGTCCAGGTTTAGGGGCCGAAAGGTGTAGTATGAATTATAGCCTGGTAGTACTGGGGTGCTCTCCGGAGCCTTCAACCAGGTCTCCATCACTGTAGAGACGTCGATGTTCTCCATTTCAAGGAGTGCTTTGAGCAAGTGCATTTTGTGATTTAGACTTGTAGCACTGAGTAGCATAAACCTCAGATTTCATTTGCTTGTACCTGTTACGTTGGTAATACTGTCTTCAGGATATTACCTAAAAAAGGCACTATAGGTGTGGCAAGAGCCTTGGCAAGTATCCAGAATCCCTGGGGTGACAGATGCAGGCCATCTCAGGTGCAGCATCATGTCATCCCAGGCAGATACTGGATCCCCTTAGAATGACACCAGAAATTTAGCCAATTGTTGAAGTCAGTCATTTTCTGCTTGTACTGTGGTATCATTCTAGGTAACGGTAGGATGCTACTCAGAACTAAGGTCATACCTGCCTGGGCTACAAGATCCGAGAGCTCCTCTATGTCTCTTTTCATGTAGTCCAGGGTGGTATGTCTGAGGTCATTCACACTAACATGGACAATGACAGAGTCATATTTGTACCTGTTGTGGCGTGACCCAAGTGCGTGCATTATGTGGCAGATCCTGGCACCCGACAGGCAGCTGATCGTAACTTTCTCCTTATTCAACCTAGTGAGTGGGACATCAGTGTGCCTTACTATTGAGTCACCTATGACTAGTGTATTGGGTAAGTTGTTTTGCCTTATGGGCTTTGGTTGAGTGGCACACTGTTTATGTGAGCTATGTGTCTCATGGTTTGTACTGTGATGTGGTGGTTGTTTGTGTTTCTGTCTCGGAGGTCTCTATTGTTTGGGCAGATTTTTATTGAGACCCTCCGCAAAAGTAGGTGTGTGTTTTGTGTTACTATGCGAGGGTTGTGGTGGTGTAAGTTCGAAAGGGCTATGTGTTGAATGTGGTGTGGTGCAGGTGTTAACCTTCTCCTCTTGACTGGCTAATCCAGTCTTGGCTGGAGAGTGCTTGGCTTCCAATTTGGCTATATATGTGCATCTCTCACAAGTCATAGTGTTGGGAGTTAAGAGGAGAGGGTTGTCTGTGTACAAGGCAGTTGCTACAGGGTCTATATTACATTGACGAACGCTTAAATGTTTGAATCTCTAAAGGTAGACCTTTAGAGATCGAACATTTAAGTGTTTGAAAATGTAATAAAAAAAACAAAACAAAACAAAAAAAAAGGTAAACTGAAAGGGTTTTAGCAGGGGGGCAACCCCCCCTGCACCCCCCACTACTTAAATACACCAACTCTGAGATCGCACTTCAGTGCATGGCAAAGCGGAAACGGGAAATTTCCCATTCCCTACACTGTAGCGCGATCTTGGAGTTGGTATATTTAAGTAGCGGGGGGGGGCAGCCCCCCACGTGGGGGTTGCAGGGGGGCTTGACCCCTGCTTACACCCTTTACTTTTTGTTTTACTTTTATTTTTTCTTTTCTTTTTTTTTTAATTTTTAAAGATATTCGAACACTTAAATGTTCAATCTCAAAAGGTCGACCTTTACAGATTCGAACATTTAAGCATTCGTTTATCTAATATAGACCCGTTGCTACATTGCCTCAGGATGCCCAAGTTCACCAGGTTGACAGGAGAAAGCACAGGGAAAGTACAGTTGTGTGCACTTACCATAAATGTAGATGTTCGAGTGTATTCACTGTTGCAGTCATTACATTTGGGTTATCTGCTTGCAGTAGCCCTCGGTCGGCCTGATTAACAAAGTCTTGGGTCCTGTGTCGGTTGCTGTCCCTTCTTCCATGACGTCAGGTTGTCAGGGGTATAAAACATGCAGCCAACGCCATTATATCAGTTTTTATTGCCCCAGATGTCAGGTGCCCCCCTAAAGGGAAGCAATTAAATCTATAATACAAGGATATACCTCCAACAAAAAAGCAAATACAACAAAAAAGCAAATACACCAAAAAATTTTTTGAGCAAAGTAAAAGAGGGTAGAGGTATAGCCAAAAGAAGAAAGCGGGCTGGAGGGAGGGTAACCAAGACTGCAAAAGAGAATACACTTGAACATCTCCATTTATGTTAAGTGTACACCACTGTACTATGTTCTTTGTGTTTCACAGTTGCAGTCATTACATTTGGGTAGATTCCCAAAGCTAAGGTTGGGAGGAGGAATTTAGATAGAATTAGGACCAGTTATAAGGCCCTGCAAGACTGCAGTGGCAAAACCAGCTCTGGATTTAGAGAAAATTGGCAAATGATAATGCTTGGTGAAAGTATGTACAGAATTCCAGGTAGCAGCTTCTAGGATGTTCCTTGTAGGGACGCCCCTGAGAAAGGCTGTAGAGGTAGATGCAGCCCTCATTGAATGGGGTCTGATGCCCTGTGGTATATGTTTTCCACGGGGCTTTTAGCAGAAGTGAATGCAGTGGCCTATCCATTTTGAAATGGTTTGCTTTAAAATAGCTTTCCCCTCTGTCCCTGCAGCAAATGCCACCAGCAGTTATTCAGATTTCCTCTGAGATTTAGTCCTGTCCAAGTAGAATCTAAGTTGTCTGTGCACATTTAAGGAATGCAGTATCCATTCCCCTTTGTTCTGAGAGTTAGGAAAGAAGGTAGGCAAATGAATGGACTGATTAAGAGCCACACTGGATACCACACCTTGGGCATGAAGGAGGGATTTGGTTCTGAGGGACACCTTTTCCGCATGAAAGATGATGAAAGGCTCCACTGCGATAAGGGCCTGTAACTCAGATACCCTTCTTCCAGAAGTGATTGCTAAAAGTAAAGCTGTTTTCCAGGAAAGGAATTTTAAATCTGCAGTAGTCGCTGACTCGAAAGGAGGAAGAGTGAGTTTCTCCAAGACAAAGTTAAGGTCCCAGGCTGGAGTTGGAGCTCTCCTCGGTGACCTTAAATTTTTGGCCCCTCTGAGGAACTGCTTGAGCAGTGGGTGAGAAAAGAGGGGAGGCTTTGTGCTATAATGAGCTGAAATGGCTGAGGCATGAATTTTGATGAAGGAAAAGGACAAGCCCTTGTAAAGCATCTCAGTCAAATATTGTAGAATCTGAGGTAATTTGGGCACTGCTGCGCTCATCCCTTGAGATTGGTTCCAGGTACAAAATATTTTCCATTTCCTAGCCTCTACAATGATATCCATCACTGATTTACTGAGGGATGGTAAAGGAGAGATTAGGTTAATTAGCCAGGCTGCTAGGTTCAGGGTTTGCAGCTGAGGGTGCAGAATCTGGTTCTTCTGCTGAGACAACAGGGAAGGAGTCTGATGCAGGTACCATGGGGCCAAGCGTGACACACTGCGCAAGAGGGGGTACCAGTGTTGGTGTGGCAAGTCTGGTGTAATTAAAATCGTCCTTGGCTTGTCCTGTTTGATCTTTAGTAGTACCTTGGAGAGCAGAGGCAGAAGAGGAAAGGCATAAACTGATAAGTTTTTCCAGCTGAAGGACAGAGCATCCACTTTCCAAGCTAGTTTGTGGGGAATCCTTGTGCGAAAATTTTCCAGTTGATGGTTCTGGGGGAGGCAAACAGGTCTATATCTGGGCTGCCCCATTTGCTTGTCAACATGTTGAAAATGCTTGGTTCCAGTTTCCACTCGTGTGGGTTCATGAGGTTTCTGCTTAGTCCATCTGCCAGTATATTTAGTTTTCCTGGCACGAATTGAGCTCGTAGATCCACTTGGTAGCTCAAGGCTGTGTTCCACAATGCCATGGCTAGTCTGCAGAGGGGGTAAGAGTGTGTAACCCCCCACATGACCGTGGTGTTGTCCGCCTTTACCATTAGTTGTCCTGGAAGAATGTGGTCTTTGAAGGCTGTCAGAGCATTCTGTACAGCTAACATTTCCTTTTGATTTATGTGTAGGTGCATTTGACTTGGGTTCCATTTGCCCTGAATACACTTCCCTGCCAGGTGAGCCCCCCCCCATGCATAGTCTGATGCGTCTGTTAAGGATTAGGCGGCAAGGGGTAGTATGAATGGTAGTCCCTTGTTTTGGTGGCAGGTCTCTGCCCATCAAAGGAACTCTAGGCGTAGGCAAGGTATGATACGAATCATAGCTTCTAGATCATGTGAATATTGACACCATAAGCTTTTGAGATACCATTGCAGTTTCCTCATATGCAGCCTTGCATATGGAATTAGAAGAATGCAGGAGGCCATGAACCCCAAGTCTTGCAATATTTGCCTTGCAGATAACTAGGATTTTGTGGCCACTTGTTTGAAGTAGGTTGTCAAATGAGTCCGTTTCTCTGGCGTGAGGAAAGCCATCTGGGAAGTTGTATTCAAGCTTGGTCCCAGGAATATAATTTGTTGACAGGGTACCCGGTGTGATTTCTTTTCATTTATGGTGTAGCCCAGACAAGTCAGTACCCTTTGAACAAAGGCCAGATAATTCAAAAGTATGTCTTGGCTTTCTGCCTGAATTAGACAATCATCCGGTATAGATATATTTGAATATTTCTTTGCCTGCAGAATGCAATGACTGGAGCTAGGCACTTTGTGAATACCCTGGGTGCAGTAAATAAGCCAAAGGGTAATGTAGAGAACTGATAGTGCATGTAGCCTGATTTGAAGCATAGGTATCATCTGCAAGACTCCCTGATAAGGATGTGCAGAGGTATGTTTTTTTTTTTTTTTTTTTTTTTTTTTAAGTCTAGTGCTGCCAACCATGCATCTTTGCCTAGCATAGGAAGCAGCCGGTGAATTGTCAGCATCTTGAATTTTGGAATCACCAGAAAGGTATTTAGAGTAGAAAGGTCCAGGATAGGACTCCATGTATTGCCTTTTCTGGGCACCAGAAAAAGTCTCGAATAGAAACCTTGTCCCTTTTCCTCTTCTGGTAGCAAATGAATAGCCCCCATGTTTAAGAGAGTACTTGATTTTGGGTCTCTGCCCACTGATTTGGGGGTAGATCTAGCCACCTGCTTGGTGTTGGTAAGGTGTGGAAGTGAAATCTGTATCCTTGGGACACTATATTTAAAACCCATTTGTCCTGGGTAATGAGTTCCCAGTTTTTGGCCTGCAGACCAATCTTTCCACCTAAAGGAGCATTCAGTTGGGAAGTGCTTGGAAGTTTTAAAAGCAAGACATTGAGACAGTTTTCCACAGGGGGGAGTCTTACTACTCCCTGATTTGGGTGCGGAAACCCTCCACTGCTTAGTCTTGTGTGTCCCCTGGGACTGAAACCTGAGGTTTCTGCTGTGTCTGGGTTTGGCTTGAGAAGACCTGGGAGGGGGCTGGAAAGGACCAATTCTTAGAGGGCCAGTGCCTACTAAAGCTAGGAGGCTGAACTTGTAAAAAATCTTTAACAGTTTGCATAGATTTAGCTTTACCTTCCATCTTTTTAAGAACTTCCTCAGCCTTCTTGCCAAACAGGCGGTCCTGATTTAAGGGAGCATCCAATAATTTAGCTTTAACATGATCAGGCAAAGATTGCTCCTTAAGCCAAGCATGCCTTCTGAGCACAGACCCAGTAACAGCAGCCCTGCAAGAGGCCTCTAATGAATCAAATCCACATTACAAAGTATGTTTTCCAACCTGTTCAGCAGAATGCATTAAATCCTGTAATTCTTTATTTTCCGCACAGTCAGGAATAAACATCATTTTCAGTTTAAGCAATCCAATAACATGTTGCTGATACTTTAACATATGAAACTGGCAGTTTAAAGCCCTAATGGACAAGGTTGCAGAAGTGTAAACCTTCTTACCCCATCTATCCAGCGCTCTGGAGTCTCTATCAGAAGGGGTAGGATTTTTAGCAGTAGAGGCCTTAATGACCTTGGGTCCCTGTGAAATTAGTCTCTGGATCCGCAATGGGATTTTTAAAAAGGAACTTGTGTGAATCAGGAACCCTGTAATATCTGCCAGGTTTTCTGGGAGCAGGAGGCAAAGAATCAGGGGCCAAACTAGATTCTGAAAAAGCATCATTCAACAATGTCTAGTACAGGAGGGATAGCTAAAGGCCTATGCTGAGGCAGGAGTAAGAAATCCCTAAGCCTCTTTTTTGAATCAGAAAAATCCTGGCTTTCCCAGTGGAAATGCTCCCTTAGAGTATGTAAGGTTTCACCAAAAGAAAAATCCTCTGGAGGGGAAACAGAGGGAATAGAGTCCTCTGCATCAGAATCCTCATAAGTAGATAAGGGCAAATCCAGATCATCAGAAGAATCAGAAGATCTATAAACAACTTCAGTCCTAGGTCTCTTAGAAGGGGGAGGTTGGCTTCCCCTGATTAGAGTAATAAGATCTTCAGACATTCTTATCATTTGATTTTTAGGCATAGAGGCCTGAGCATGCGGCCTGGGCATCATTTTTTTAGGCATGGTTCGAGATTTAGGCCTAACTGAAGAAGAAGGCGTCGGTTTAATATGCAAGTCTGTAGGCCTGAATACACTCTCACTAGCCTGCATAGCGGCTCCGGACCCATCCACGGGTTCCCTAGTTGAAGCATCTCGCAGTATACCGGACTCCAAATGGGTCTCAGTAGAGGCCTGCGAATCAGAAGTAGCAGGTATCAGGGGCTGCGAAAGTGCCTCACTGAGTACCGGCGAACTGGCGACTAGCTTAAGAGAAGCGTCATTGGCAGTTTTGGACCTCGGCGGCCTGTCTCTGTCTTTATCTTTACGTTTTTTCGAAATCCTGGTAGTCGGATGGCTAACCGACATTTCTGGATAATTAAACCAAGAACCGAAATATTTGGAGGCAAAAAAATACCGACAGATAGTGCGCTGATTAAATAAAGCATAAAACCGACAGCAAGGTACATCATGGTCAGGGCCTAGGCAAGGAATACAGTACGAATGAAAATCTTTATGAGGTATTTGCTTTCCACAAGTAATGCAATTATTAGCTTTTACTAACATCAGTAAGGAGAAAGAAAAAGTTTCCCCATCAGGGTACTTAGCTTTAGTTGAAGACTTCGGTACTGAAACTTGAAAACGAAAATTTCAGGAGTTGGCCGACTGGCACTTGCGAACTGCTTCTGCTTTGGGCACCACACTGCAAGAAAGACTGGTGCAATGGCGTCGGCTGCATGTTTTATATCCCTGACGACCTGATGTCATGGAAGAAGGGACAGCAACCGACGCAGGACCCAAGACTTTTTTAATCAGGTCGACTGAGGGCTACTGCAAGCAGATAACCCAAATGTAATGACTGCAACAGTGAAACAGAAGAACATCTGACCTTTAGACATGCCTGGATATGAGCTCAATATATTAAGTACTGAAGCCTTTTACAGGAAAAATGTCATTCAAAGTATCTGAGTCTGTACAGAGCATTGCCAAACACTTGGGGGAAAACTAATACGTAGACCCTGAAAATTTAAGGATGACGTATTTAGGCAGATATTCTAAAGTTAGGAAGAAATCAAGCAGTACTTACTGAAAATAAAGAATTACCTTGTCAAGAATGATGAAAAGAGGGGAGTCGCATGAATGGCTACTGCCTGGCTACTACTAATGCTGGTTTCAGCACAGCTTCACTATGTTGGTATACAATACTCCTTTGCTTCTTCTCTCAACAAAAGCAAAATGTTAGCACCAATCCCAAGAAGTGAAGCAGGCCACAGCCTGTTTGGTGATCCACAGTCTTGTTTCACATTTTGTAAGGGTCTGCAGGCTTGTAGCTTTTTTCTGGTAGATGCCTTGAATAGCAACCAGACCAATCAGGTATGTTAAGCACTGACACTCACTCTCCAACCAGAAACGGTCAGGAATCAATGCACTCTGCTCCTACTCTCACGGTGGCCAACCCCCTCACCGTTTCATCAATTCCAAAATATCACCACGGGTGACATCTTTCAGAGGGGAAATGAGGACCCATCCACTTCATCTAAGTCTGTCTCTACAGTGACAGAATCCAGACAGGAATCTGTCTCCTCTTACATGTCAGTTTCCTAGGAACCTGCCTCAACTGGACTTCTTGAGATGGGTCAGAATCAAGACAGGGAACTCACATGGTGAGAAGCCCCCAGGGTGAAGGAAGCTGACTATCCCTGTCAATGGGAATGTGTGGAGTCAGATGCAATATCCAAAGAGGATGGGATGGAGCCAAACGTATAGCAAGCCTAGCAAGAACCCTTTTTAAAGCCTCAATTGCTGAGACAGTTTGGGTCGAAAGAAACTCCTGTCACATAACGATGAGATGAAGGAAGAGCCTCCACCAGTCTGATTTGCCCTGAATCTGAAGCCAGGACACAGAGTGAAAGAAATGGCTCCATGTGTTTCACTACCAACTCTGTGCTTACAGCCATGGCACCAATGCGTTGGCTCCAAGACTCTTCCCAATCTGAAGGTATCTGAGTTGAGACATTTAGGGATACACAATCAGAGTAGGCAGGACAGTTGGTTTCAATGAGGGTGCTCCCAAAAGTCTCATATCCAAAGGGCAGACTGGGATCTGAGAAATCAGTGAAGGGGTATTTGGAGCTGTTCTCGGGATCTCTTGTGCGGATGGTGCCAGGAGAACCCTTAGTTGAAACTGCATTTGAAAAAAATCTCTCTGCTTCAGCAAGGCTCCTCAGTGACCAAACATACCTACAAGATGAAGGCACTGATGTTGGTCTTGATGGTCACCTCTCGAAAAAAGGAGGCTAGAACTAATGACTCACCAGCTCCAGTGTGTGTGTGTGTGTGTGTGTGTGTGAGGGGGATCTGTTGCTTGAGGAATTTTCAGTGCTAGATCCAAGGGCTCTGATGGGATCAGAAACCACTTCCTAGTCTTTTCCATCCTCTTCTCAGACTTGTCCTTTTCTTTCTCTTTTGAATTCTTTTTCAGTCTGGATTTCTCCACAAACTCAGCTGGAGAAATTACCCTAGAACCACAGGAAGAGCAAGCCTCACATTCTGTTTCTAAGGTGAGCTGCTTCCAGACAATAAACATGGAGGGAGTAAATGTCCTGCAGTAGAATCTTATGTCTGCAAGCCGTACATTTCTTAAATCCCTGAACCTTGTCAGCCATATGAGTTGTAAGGTAACTGAAAGGAAATTAAATTATTTTAGCTGACAGAGAAAATTATCTGGCAACTTCAGAAAGATAATACTATACTGAAAGGAAAAAACTAGTGAAAAGATCTATAAACAAAAATATATCTATACATATACTATTATTACATTATTTTTTAGATTCTAAGAAAGAATAACAGGGAAATAAATAGCTAAAAATTAAATTGTCCAAAAAGTACAGTTTTGTACCTACCATAAATGTAGATGTTCGAGGATTCCATTGCTGCAGTCCTTACTATTGGGTATAGTCCGCGTCCAGTCGGCCCGAATACCAGAGTATAAGGCTGACGTCGGTCAGGGCGCATTAGACTGACGTCAGTACGTCAGGGTACTAATGCGCATGACCGACGTCATATCCTCAGTCTTTTCTTGCCCCAGATGTCAGAAGACCCTAAAAAGACAAGGCCCAAATACCTGCACCAAAAACATGTACAATATATACAAGAATATATACAAAAGTATAAGCATGTAAACTCACCTACACAACCACCCCTAAATACAGAGGGGAAGGAGGGAGGGTAAATTGGACTGCAGCAATGGAATCCTCGAACATCTACATTTATGGTAGGTACAAAACTGTACTATGTTCTTCGTTTTCCATTGCTGCAGTCCTTACTATTGGGTAGAATCCCAAAGCAGAGGTAAGGGAGGCTGGCAAATCATAAAGAAGTAGGAGCTGACAACATGCCTTGCAAAACAGCTGTGGCAAAACCAGCCCTAGACTTAGAGTAGATAGGAAGGTGATAATGCTTAGAGAAAGTATGCACTGAACTCCAAGTAGCTGCTTCCAAAATATCCTTAGTTGCCACATCCCTTAGAAATGCTGTTGAAGTGGCAGTAGCCCTAGTGGAATGAGGCCTAATCCCAGCTGGAATCTCCTTGCCATGATGGGAATAACAAAATGCAATGCAAAAGCCAATCCACCTAGAAATAGTTTGCTTTGACACAGGCTTGCCCTGAGAACTCAAAGCAAAAGAAACAAACAACTGCTGAGACTGCCTAAAATCCTTAGTCCTGCTTAAATAATAACGCAATTGCCTGTGTACATCTAAAGTGTGCAAAATCTTTTCCCCTTTATTTTGAGGATCTGCATAAAACGTAGGCAAATGAATAGTTTGGTTTAAAGCCACACTAGAAACCACCTTAGGCATAAAGGAAGGATTAGTATGTAATGATACCCTATCCTTATGGAAAATCAAAAAGGGCTCTACTGCCATAAGGGCCTGCAACTCAGACACCCTTCTTGCAGAAGTAATAGCCAACAGAAAAGCAGTCTTCCATGACAAATATTTCAATTCAGCAGTAGCTGCAGGCTCAAAAGGTTGTAGAGTAAGTTTTTCCAACACAAAATTGAGATCCCAAGCAGGAGTAGGAGCTCTACGTGGGGTCTTATATTCTTTGCCCCTCTAAGAAACTGCTTGAACAAAGGATGCGAAAACAAAGGTGGGTCACAATCATAGTGAGCTGAAATTGCTGCAGCATGAATCTTAATGGAAGAGAAGGACAAACCTTTGTCCAATAACTCAGTAAGATATTGAAGAGCCACACTCAAATTAGGCTCCGAAATCTCCAAATTCTTTGCTGTACTCCAAAATAAAATCTCTTCCATTTTTCTGTACACTCTCCTTGTACTAGGTCTTCTAGCTTCCATAATCACATTTAAAACTTGTTGAGGAAGTTGAGACCTGCTGTGTTTCAACACAGAATATGCCAGGCTGTTAGATGAAGAGAGTGAAGCTTGACATTGAGCAGATGACCGTCCTTCTGAGATAACAGATGAGGAATCAGAGGTAAAGGCCATGGAGGCTTCTTTACCAGACTCCGTAGTAGTGGGTACCAGTGTTGCCGAGGCCAATCCGGAGCTATCAAAATCATCCTTGGCCTGTCTTGTCTGACCTTTAATAGTACCTTTGGAAGAAGAGGCAGAGGTGGAAAGGCATACACATGAAGGTTTTTCCAACTGAAAGACAGAGCATCCACTTTCCAAGCTGTGTGATGAAACCCCTTTGTGCAATACTTTGGCAGCTGGTGGTTTAGTGGAGAAGCGAACAGATCTATGTCTGGAGTTCCCCATGACACTGTCAATTTCTGAAATACATGAAGATCCAGTTTCCACTCGTGGGGATCCATGATTTGTCTGCTTAACACATCTGCTAAGGAGTTCTGTGCTCCTGGCAGAAACCTTGCCTGAAGAGTTAGTTGCAAGCTTAGCGCAGTCTCCCATAAAATCATTGCTTGCCTGCATAGAGGATAAGAATGTGTTCCCCCTTGCTTGTTGATGTACCACATGACAGTTGTGTTGTCTGTCAGAATCAACACCTGCCCTGGAAGAAGTAACTCCTTGAAAGCCATTAATGCAAACTGGACTGCTAACATCTCCTTCATGTTGATATGTAGATGCTGTAGTCTGGCAGGCCACTTGTCTTGTATCCACTTTCCATTTAGATGAGCTCCCCAAGCAATGTCCGAGGCATCTGTCGTTAAAATCTGACTTGCCTCTGGCCGGGTCACAGAGAGTCCCTTGTTTAGGTGACATTCCTGAGCCCACCACAAGAATTCTTTTGAAGGCAAGGTATTATTTGAATGACAGTGTCCAAATCCTGGCAGTGCTGTGTCCATACATTTTGAGATACCATTGTAGCTTCCTCATATGCAGTTTGGCATTGGGAAGCACCAGAATACAAGATGCCATGAACCCTAATGCTTGAAGGACTGTCCTTGCAGTCAGCACGGACTGATGAGATAGTTGATGGAAGTAAAGTGACAGACTCTTTTGATTGTCCGGGGTTAAAAGGCCATCTGGGCTGCTGTATTCAGTCTCACACCCAGAAAGCACATGTCTTGAGAGGGTACTAGACTGGACTTTATTTCGCTCACAGAATACCCTAGGCATCTTAGCACTGCTATAACATATTCCAGATGCTGTAGAAGGTCTTCCTTTTCTTGAGCCAGAATCAGGCAGTCGCCCAAGTAAGGATAGATTTGAATTCCTTGAAGCCTGAAGTAAGCTATCACTGGAGCCAGAACCTTCGTGAATACTCTGGGCAGTAGATAAGCCAAAGGGCAATGCAGAGAACTGATAATGAGAATTTCCAGCTCGAAACCGCAGATACTTCCTGCAACTTAGCCTTATAGGCACATGAAGGTAAGCTTCCTTGAGATCTAAAGTTACCATCCAGTGATCTTTGCCCAGCAGAGGTAAAAGCTGTTGTAACGTCAACATCTTGAACTTGGGAATGTCCAAAAAGTGTTGAGGAGAGATAAATCCAAAATTGGTCTCCACGTGTTCCCCTTCTTTGGTACTAGGAACAGGCGAGAATAAAATCCTAGGCCCCTTTCTGATACAGGGACTGGCTGAATGGCCCCCATCTGGAGTAACTGAGAAACTTGCTTGTGAGCCTCCTTTCTTTGTGGAGGAGGAACGTCTGGCATGCCTTTGAAAGGGGGCATTGTATGGAAATAAAATCTGTAACCGTGGTGAATGATATCCAACACCCATTTGTCTTGAGTAATCAAATTCCAATTTTCTTTGAAAAGAGACAGTCTTCCTCCCAAAGGAGCTGCCAGACGAGAATCTACTGGCAGCTGAAAAGACAGGTCATTGGGTCTGTTTACGAAAGGACTGACCCCTGCCCTCACCAGAAGTCTGAGCAGGTGAACTCCCTGTTCTAGGCCTAAAAGAACCTTGAGCCCTGCCCCTACCACGTCTAGACCTACCCCTAGACTGGGAATCATAAGCAGGATATGTCCACCCCTTAGTAGGCCAATTTCTACTAAACTTCGGTGGCTGCACCTGCAAAAAATCCTTAACAGTTTGCATAGACTTAGCTTTGTCCTCCATTTTCTTTAAAACTGCTTCCACAGGCGATCCAAACAACACATCAGACTGTAAAGGAGCATCCAAAATCCTTGTCTTAACATGCTCAGCTAAATTCTGATCCTTCAACCAGGCATGCCTGCGAAGAACAGAACTAGTAGCAGCCACCCTCGAGGAGGCCTGTACAGCATCAAAACCACATTGCAAAGAATGCTTACCCACTTGTTCAGACACATGAACCAAATCCAGCAACTCTTTACACTCAATACCTTCCGCCAAAGCATCCACCTTAGATTTTAATTGTGAAAGGAGATAATTCTGATATTTTAGCATGTGAAACTGACAATTCAACGCTCTCATGGCTAGAGTGGAAGAAGTATACACTTTCTTTCCCCACCTATCCAAAGCCCTTGCCTCTTTATCAGTGGGAACAGGATTTTTAACCACAGAAGCCTTAACACCTTTAGGCCCTTGAGAAATAGTTTCTGGGTCCGCCCTAGGACTCTTAAACAAATACTTATGAGCTTGGGCACCCTATAATACCTATCAGGCTTAACAGGAGCAGGAGGCAAAGAGTCAGGGTTCAGGGAAGCCTCTGCAAAAACATCTTCCACCACATTCAACACAGGAGGAATAGCTAAGGGCCTATGCTGGGGTAAAAACAAGAATTCCTTAAGCCTTTTCCTGAGATGAGAGTAATCCTGGCCTTCCCATTTAAAGTGCTCCCTCATGGAATGCAGAGTCTCTGAAAATGAGAAATCCTCAGGAGGAGAAGCTGTAGGAGTGGAATCATCCACATCAGAATCAGAATAAGTAGGATACTCCTGCAAGTCTTCCAGAAGACTCTGAAGCCTCTGAACACTGTTCAAAACTATCAAACTCGGTTCCACCCTAGGCCTCTTATCAGGCGGGGGCATAGAACCTCTAATCATAGTAATCAAATCTTCTGCCATTTTAAGCATATGTTTCTTAGGTACAGAACCCGAAATGCTAGGAGAAGCCCCCACTGAAGCTGAACTAGGCCTACCTCTCAAAGAAGTTTTGGCAACAGAAGGAGAAGCTCTAACTACCTTGGGAAGAGAGGGAAGAACAGTTACCTGAGAAGCCCCCTCAGCCTGGCCTACTTCCTGAGAAGGCACATCCTGTAACAGTAAAGTTTCTGCCTGAGACTCCATGGAAACTCCTGGCAAAACCTCTGGCTCCACTGAGCCTTCTAAAGAACCGACGTCCGGGACTGCCGGTTCATCAACCCTAGGCTTCACAGTTTTGTCCTTGCGCTTCTTGGACGAAGCGGGCGTCGGAGCATCCGACGGCATTTTATAATTACAACGCTTCCCAAACACTAACCTGGCACAGTCTAACCTCCTCTTAATAGTGCGTTTGTTAAACCTAGCACAAGAGCGGCAACCAACAACGTCGTGCTCAGGCCCTAAACAAGGTATACACAAGGTATGGTAATCCCTATGAGGTATCTGTTTCCCGCAAGAAATACAGTTATTCACTTTTTCTGACATCCGGTAAAATACTGAGGCAAGAAAAAACCAAAATGTTCCCCAATGGGGTACTTAGCCAACTCTGTTTCGGTCTGAAACTCCGGTTTCGGAAATATTTCAGAACGCCAACCTGCACTCGCAAAACTGCTTCTGCATCGGACCATGCGGCAAAAAAGACTGAGGATATGACGTCGGTCATGCGCATTAGTACCCTGACGTACTGACGTCAGTCTAATGCGCCCTGACCGACGTCAGCCTTATACTCTGGTATTCGGGCCGACTGGACGCGGACTATACCCAATAGTAAGGACTGCAGCAATGGAAAACGAAGAACATCAGGATCAAGAAGAAGTAAAAATACACTTATCTACTATGGAATTCAAAGCCCTTGAAAACATGACCACCTAGATCAGGTGGAAAATGAGATCTGAGGTATCTGGAAGAAGACAAGAATTGTAGGAAGGGAAGGAATCACAGCCCTGGATCCCCAGTTTCTAAAGGCACCAAAATCAAATACAGTTGGATTAGATAACCCAAAGTCTGAATCAGACGACAAAAGACATAATCGGATCTATGAGGTCTCCCCTTTTCTGTTCAAGCGTTTCTGCCAGTGCATGTTCAACCTGAGTGAAGTGTAACTGATCGTGCTTAACTGTGACTGACAAATGTGTACATAATCATAAAATCAAGCAAACACAGACATACACCCGCATTTGTGTTTACATATATACACAAACATTTTGCATGCACGCACACACACATTCTCTCCCTCTCTTTCTATACATAGATATATAAGCTTTTTTTCAATATTAGCAAGTCATAAGCTTGACAACAGAGCCTATGTGGTTTACATACAAGTGGCAAGCAAGGAGTAGTGCTGATCAAGAAAAAACATTAGCCATACAGTTTATATAAAAACATCAAGTGTGAAATGAAAGTTATGCATTCACCATAACATTAGATCTTCATAATCGACCTCTGACCACTTCAGTCTCAGAGCTGGCAGAAGGCGGCAAAAATCACTTGAAACTTGAAAGCCTCTTGCAAACCCTAACCACCTCCTATTACTTCTATAAAGCAGCTCATCTCCTCATCTCTACAGATGAGTACTACACATAGGAGAAGCTGCATCACACTAGACCCCAAATGCCAAATCCTCTATGGATTCCAGTGGAGGGAAACAAAGATGGAGGAAGGTAGGTGGGTTTGTTGAAGTGGATGGACATGCATCATGAAGGCTTATGTTTATTGTAAATATACAACTTACATCTTATATGATCAATTCCATCTACTTCAACCTCAAGAAAGGTCTGCAGCTTAATCCTTCTGGTTGGCATCAATAAAGATTAAGCATGGTAGCTCAGGACATGTAGATCATAGCCACCTCACATTTTCTTACAAAAGTCTACACTGAAGTCCATGTCACAATCACACATCATTCACAGAAGAATTTATGAAGAAGTCCAAAGTATTAGCTACAGCTAAGGTAAATGTGCACACACCATTTTCACCTTTGGGGTGAATATTTCAGACAGACTTCTGAGGTCACAAAGAGGCCAGCATGTGACCCTATCATTGTTATAAAATGCTTAGTAAAACTAGTAAGCTGAAAAGAAACGGCAGCCTTGAGTCCCGGTCTTGATAAAATATTCAATTTATTCAAAATACACGAAACGTAGAACCAACAAGAAATCCACAGTCAAGAATCAAACGATACTAAGCGCTTTCACCCATCAAGCTGGGCATCATCAGAGTACAATTAACATGTTGCTAGTCATCCCTTAAATACTTTTAAAATGCCATTAATCTAATAATTAACCAATTAGTTAAAAAATAGTTAAAAAACAGAATAAAAGTATTTAAGGGATGACTAGCAACATGTTAATTGTACTCTGATGATGCCCAGCTTGATGGGTGAAAGCGCTTAGTATCGTTTGATTCTTGACTGTGGATTTCTTGTTGGTTCTACGTTTCGTGTATTTTGAATAAATTGAATATTTTATCAAGACCGGGACTCAAGGCTGCCGTTTCTTTTCACCCTATCATTGTTAACATTGTGTTATGCTGTTGGCAACAAGTCCACATATATGAAAACAAATCTAAACCATTTCTGAAAATGAACACAATTTTCGGATGACATCTTTTTTTGTTTGGCAAGGTACTACAGGCATTCTCAGAGAGTATCTGGAAGCTTCCACTGATGTTCTTGAGTTCACATTTAAAGTGGAAGGTTTTGAAATTGCTTTTAGATATTTTCATACAAGAATATGGATAAGGCATGCCATGAATCTGATCTGCACTGTAAAAGTACTTCTAAGACAAACATTTGCTCAGAAAAAAAAAAAGTATTGTTAAAGGGCAGTATGCGTCTCTTTCGAGCCTGACCTCAGAAGAGGAAATGTTTTAAGCATAGCGTGATGATTTGGGAAGAAAAAGGGTTGTCAACATAAAGTATCCCCATGCTGCTTGATGTGGGTTTTGGATAAATATGGTAGTGGTGATAAAAATGTTCTTATTGATTACACCACTAGAGGGCAAAATTCAGAAGAAGAATGATAACTCTTCCAGAACTATGGTTCTGTAACATTCTACTGATTCAGTGGGGATGTGGGACATTATGGTGAGGAACTGAGACTCGGTTATTAACAACAACCCAGAGGTTCAGAAACTGGAGTCAACTTCCAGTTTCACTTACAAATCTGCCTGTAACATCAAAGCCACTTTTGAGAGGAATAACAATAAAATAATGGCTAAGTGTGCAGCTTGCTCTCTTATTTATTTGACATCTGCTAACCAGAATAGTACGACTGGGCACAGAACCAATTTTCAGTGGAGGACAGGAAGAACAGTTCCATACATGAAAGTCTTTTACAATCTACTATCACTACATAAATTACAGAACAGATTAATATATAGAAAAGGTAACTGAGTGGAATAAAAACAGTAAAAAAAAAAAAACATAGTACATATCTGAAGAGAACATTTGCACAAGAAATATGGTTATTGAGAAGAATAGTTACGTTAGTAGAATGAAATACAATAATCATAGTATAAAAGGCAAGTAATTAGGAAAAACAGGTTTGTAAAAGTGGAATCCAAGACTATAATGAAATACAGATAAAGAGTGTGGGTTGTACTAATGACAGAATTGGGGGCTTAGGAGAAAATGAAGAGGAGGTGAGTAATGATAGTGGAGGGTAGATGAAAATACATTACTGAAGAGGCTTAGGCAGAGTTAAGACAGGTAAAGAGCCAGTAGTTAAGGAAAAATTATTTTATTGATCTTTTTGAATCAGTGACTATTTGGGAGTAGATCTGATGGCAATGGGAATTGTATTCCAGCCTATAACCACTGAATTAAGATACAGGCTATGGCCTACGGATTGTTTAGGCTTTGTAGACTTCTAGATGATGATGTGTTCAGAGCTCCTAAGACAGCAACTGGGAATGTAATATGTGAGACTGGTTGAGACAGCTAGGCAAAATGAAGGTTTACAAATTATGAAATGAGCAAGAAGTTGAATGAGCAAGAGGTGATAAGGCAGCGCCAGACAATTTAATGACTTTAGAGAGAGACAGTAGTGTAAGTTATATGCCTGATTAGCAGCAAATCAAGCAACTTTAGTGCAACACAGCTCAAGTACTGGTTTTAGAGAGAATGGGAGAGGTGTGAAGTAGAGTAGGAAGGAGACAAGCGTTTGTAAGAGAAAGTCTGGAGGTACTGGTAAGGAACCTTTTTGATGTACACAGCATACCAATTTTTTGATGTGTTCTCTTTATGCAATTATGTATATGTAAATAGAATTTTAGTTGATCATCAACTGTCAAACCTAAGAGCTTGGTGTGTGATATAATTTCAGTTATAGTACTGGCAAGTGAATAGTGAAGGATGACATGAGGTGAGACTGACCGTTTGGAAGAAATAGTAGTAGTTTGTTTTTTGGAGATTAAGGAGAAGTCAGTTTTTGCCAAGCCAGTATTCAATGGAATTAAAGGATTTTTAAGGAATGGACTGAAGGTGGGAAAGATTGTCAGATGAACATACAATAGTGGAGGCATCGGCATATTGTAGAAGTGTAGACTGGGGAGAGGATGAATGCAAACTGTTAAGATGTTCAATAGGACGGGTCCAAGAATGGAGCCTTGCGGTACTTCACTATCAATTGCAAGGAAGGGGAAAAGGTGAAGAGCCACTTAACTGACTGCTGACGATTAGAAAGGTAGCCATACAACCAGTTACAAACAACTGAGAGTGGATCTGGAGAGACCTTTTAGAGAGAAGTTTGGAGTGAGAGAAAGTGTTGTAGGCTTTGGAAAGATTCACAAAAAGGGAGGATACTTGGTTATTGTTATCTCTACCTATAATGATTGGTGTCTGCAAAGGTGCTGTGATTTGGGTGAAAGCCATGTTCTGTATAGGTTAATACAATTTCAAGAAGCATTTAATCAAGTAGTTACAGATGCATTTCTCAAGCATTTTTGAGAGGAGTGACATTATTGCCACTTTATAATTAAAGGACCAAATGTGGTTGTGCATAACTGTCCTAAAGTAATACCATGTGCAGGTGACTGTAATATTTGTGGTGTTATTTATAATGCCCTGTGTTCACACTGTGCAGCATTTTATTTAATAGTCTAGACTGAACAAGTGCTTACATGATCATCTTAAAAGTATCAGAAAGGGTGACACCACCAATTCATTATCTAAGCACTTCTTTATGTGCAAAGATTTTAAAAAGTTTTTGTAGTGTTTATCCTTTGGAGGATAGAAAAATGCATTAGGTGTGCGGATAAGGAAACTTTACTATTAAACAGAAAACTACACAGTCAGATTTTACTAAATGCTAAACTACCACCTGATTTGAAGCACTTGTCTACTGCACCTATTTTAAAAACAAGGCATAACATACTGAACAAGTAGCCGATCACATGCCATGAATTTATCGTGTGTTTATTTCAAGTGGTAGATATGCAGTTTATTTTCATTCTTATAAAGTTCTTTCTATGCAGTGTTTTCCTTACATTTCCTTTGGACTAATGTCTTTCTGGTTTCTATAAAATGTGCATATCTGTCAACAATCCAGAAGTTTGCAGAATGTCCACATTTTTTACTCAGATTTTGACCTTCACCTTATAAAAAGTGTAGTTTTCAGGAAAAATGCTGAGGATTACAGTCATGACAAACATTTCAGTTTCAGACTTCATATCCTTCAACAAATGTATGATGAAGCAAAACCGGTTATTCTAGCAATTAATAACAGCAGTTTAAAATCTCTCCCTGATTTCAGACTAATGCCCCCTGCCCCCCCTCCAAAATTATTTTTGGATTCCAGAATTCTTATGTCAAGAGGATGAAAGGTATGAGAAGGTGTTTTAGGTTTAAGGATTCATTGTACTTTTAAAATAAAACACAATGAAGTCTGAGAGTCACCAACAAGCAGTAATCTTGCAATGCTACTAGTGCCATACTTAAAATTCTATCTGACTATCGAATGCCTGCTCTGCATCAAACCCCACCAACAGTAACTTGTGTTTTCTTGCAGTCTGCTTCCATCTGGATCATTGTTCTATTAATGTTGTCAAATCTTTGCCTCCCGATTATAAAACCATACTGATCCATATTTATCATTTCTGACATCTTTCTCATTTCCTTAGCTAGTACAGATAAAAAAAACAGTTATAATCATGGTTTAAAATGGAAATGGCTAAAATGAAGCCATCATAGCATTCTCCTAAGAAATATTGTTAAAACAAAATTTTCCACATCTTTGTCACTTTCTTCCCTCCAAGCTTCCAAAGGAATACCATTCTGCTCCTCCAGACCTCACAGTTGAATAATTAATCAACATTTCTATCTCACCTCTTATCTAAGCTACTAATTCAGCCTCATCTAACATTTGTGCCTTTTCTTGGTTTCCACATTCCTCTGCTTTATACAAATTTTCATCATAACATTTTCAAAAGTTAATATTTCTGCATGTTCTCGTTATTTTTTCTTGCAATAGGCACCTTAAATTTGGCATAAACCCCTTTCTCATTTGCGGCCTACATTGTTGTGCTAAAGGTTTTTGTGTTCTGCAACCTTTCTAAACTCAAGCATATTAACCAAATACTCCTTTATTTTCCCTTTAGCACAGCGAGATTCCCCTTATTTTGCAACAGTTTAACCTTTGTCAACACCTCTAAATAATTTCGATTACATTTTTCTCCATCTCTCTATTTCAACCATTTTCATTTTATCCCTTCAAAACAAATTAACATATTCCCTAATTCTCAAATCATTTCCTTAAATTCCTCTGCCTTTGATAAATAAGGATATTGACAGTTTCTCATTTTTACTAAATCACCCTTTACCTTAGTTTCTATTGATGCATGATTTGAAACAGTTTTTGGACATATTTCAAAGGTTGTAATTATATACCCATGTTCCTGTTAAATATAATTTCTTTCACTTTTTTAATTTCTCCAAATCTTTTGGGTTTCTAATACTATGATGGAAATGGACCCCATTCCTAAGCCAAAGTACAATTAAAGTTCATGAAATTAGTACTGTTTCAATCTTTGATGTCACGCAGAAGTGCTGTTCGCAGCACCCGCAATACGCCCAGTAATGATTCCTCCTGCGAGTCGTATGGGGTTACATGTATTGGTAACATATCTAAATACGATTGTAGATTCTTTTTTATAAGACCCATTGCTCCTACTACTATTTGGAACTGTCTGGGTATCTTTTCTTCCACATTGCTCTCGTTTCTGCCTGCTGATCCTGAGTTTTTATGACTCTCTCTCTCTCTGTATGCAAGACACTGTAGTCACTGGTTGTGGCGATTTCAATGATCAATGCTACTTTTGTCTTCTTTTCATGGACCACTGTATCAGGTTTTCTAGCATCTGTCTTTTGAACTGTTGGTAATGGATGATCCCATGTGATATAAACTTACTTGTGGCTAGTTTTCCAGTGTTTTTCAGCCACTTCAGTACCATAATATTTGCACAATCCCCAGTGAAACAATCTTGCCACATTATTATGTCTTTCAGTATACAGTCCTTCCGCTATTATCACAACCAGCAATGAGGTTTGTGACCGTTTGCAACTCAGCTTTACAAAACCTACATTTGTCTGTTTCACCCACACGTTCACTGGACTTTGTACACCAACGAGTAAGCAGCCCACAATCCTGGCCCGCCAATATTAACCTTTCATCTCATGGTTTGAATTTGCCTCTCCTTAACTATTCCTGCATTCATTCCAGATCAACATGAGGTTCTTCCAAATGTTTTCTATACTTGCAACTATACTTATGCATTTTCTACATTTCTTGCCTTCTTACATGGTCCTTCACCTGATACTCTTTCTTTTGCTTTTTGGCACATTTAGTTGTTGCCTGATTTTTATCTACTTCTGGTTTGATTTCCATTTCTGCTTGATGCCGATACCCTTCTGCTAGATAAAGCAGAGACGTCACCTTAGACTTATTCTCTTCATGTTTCAAAACTTTCACTATGCTTGGGTCTTGTGGGGTCAGCAGATGTGTGGAGTCTCACAATTGCAGACCTATACATGTAATCACTCCACTCCAGTGCAGCCGAGTTACTGTACCTTGAGGAATAATACGTAAATTCTGTCTTGGTTCCTTCTACTGAACTCATGTCTTCTGTATCAAACATTCTCATATATTTCTCGAAAAATCGACTTATTTTGTAACATTGTGATGTCTTCATTTGATCTTATTTTCCAAGCATATTTGCTTAAAAATGTGTAATCTGGATAACCACCTCTATAAAACATAATAAATTAACATCTTTTTAGTTATGCTTATAATCTCAGAAGTACAAGCGCAGCAATGTGCCAAGTTGACCAAGAGATGTTACCTACACTGAGGCTGAAGATATAGCGAACCTACTCACTGAATAATTTAGCTCTAACTTTACCCCTCCGTCTGTCCCTCAATATACACCTGAAACTGGCTCACCTTCAGCAATCACAGGTCAAGTCCTAAATGTGCTATCAAAAGCTAAAAATTCTGCATTGATGGGTCCTGACAATATCCCTGGAGGCATGTTAAATAGCATGAAGAGCAATTTAGCCACACCTCTAACACTGTTCAATCTCTGCCTCTATACAGACTTTGTGTCAACTGAATGGAGAACAGATACTCACTCTTCAGCATAAGGGAGGCCCCCTTCTACAAGACCAAGGCAATTACAGACCTATAAGTCTGTCCAGCATCCTATGCAAAAACATGGAAAGACTTATCAAGGAATTAATCAATCAGGACATAGGGAACCTGCAAACACTGGAACCGTCTCAGTTTGGATTTGTCAAGGGTAGGCACCATAAATTAACATCTTAATTCTACATATAACAGGATCAATATACTTTTACAGCCCCCACCAAAGCAGCCCAATGCCATAACATTATACTGGCTTTAACATGCAGTATAAAGCCTGGCTACTACACAAAGGAAGAAACCTTCTTCCATTAATATCTTCAACATATACAGCAATCACTTACAAGATTTCCTCTCCAAACATACAAAAACTGACTGCACACTATACAATACATCAAGCAATTTACATAATGAAATGTTTATAGAAATAGTAAGAACAAAATGGTTTTATTTACAGTTACTTCTTCAGTCATCTAAACATTAATGACAGACTGGGTAATATGCTATACAGTTTAACACAGTTAAAATTCTAGTCTTTCTCAGCCACTTCTGACAAAGCCATATTTCACAAGTTTGTTTCTATGTTTAAACAGAACTGATGCTTTGCAGTCCCTCTCATTTACTAACTGATTTTACAATGTTGCTGGCCTTTTTCTTGATTTTCTCTATCGCCCAGCACCAGTTTCTAGTTCATATCCAAGGTACTCCTGATTCCTCTTGACAACTTGTACTTCCTTTCTGCAACTAAATAATTTTCCTTAGAACAACAGAAAATGTTTCAATGGCAATGTCTCTATGGGCTTTCTTGCTGTCAGAAGAATGACAGGCAGAGGTCTCTTCTGCTTGCTGTCTCACCCTTTCTTGTCTAAACTTTAATTTTTCCTTAGTCTGTTCTGCACCCAAAAATCTCTGATCATCCAGGAAAAAAATATTCTGAGGAAATGTGGATACATCATTTTGAATTTCACACCTGCATCAGCATTCCCTGACTGTGGGCTAAACTTGCTTTTTTGTGATTAATGTGCAGTAAATACTCATTTCAACAATATCATAGCAGCAAGTAAACAGCTGCAGAGATGCAGCTTATCCCATAGGAATAGGTACAGGACAAACCTCAGAAAATAACCCACAGGGTGAAACCATAATATCAACAAGCTTTATAATAAAAGGAAAATAATTTCGACCAAAAGTAAGAAAAGTAATTCCCAGAATGTTAGAGCCCATGTCAATGAAATAAACAAACAAGTCAGAAGCTTAAAGTCCACCAAAGCCAAGTTTGAGATTAAAACAGCTACCCAAGCCAAAGACAACCACAAAGCACTTTTTAGTTATGCTTATAATCTAAGAAGTACAAGCGCAGCAATGTGCCAAGTTGACAGAGATGTTACCTACACTGAGGATGAAGATGTAGCGAACCTACTGACAAATTTAGCTCTAAGTTTACCCCTCCGTCTGTCCCTCAATATACACCTGAAACTGGCTCACCTTCAGCAATCACACAAGGTCAAGTCCTAAAAGTGCTATTAAAAGCTAAAAATTCTGCATTGATGGGTCCTGACAACATCCCTGGAGGCATGTTAAATTGCACGAAGTGCAATTTAGCCACACCTCTAACACTGTTCAATCTCCGACTCCATACAGACTTTGTGTCAACTGAATGGAGAACAGCTAGTCACTCCTCAGCATAAGGGAGGCCCCCTTCTACAAGACCAAGGCAATTACAGACCTATAAGTCTTGTCCAGCCTCCTGTGCAAAAGCATGGAAAGACGTATCAAGGAATTAATCAATCAGGACATAGGGAACCTGCAAACACTGGAACTGTCTCAGTTTGGATTTGTCAAGGGTAGGCCATGCTTACTCAACCTGGTGGATTTTTTTGAAAAGATCACCAAAGCAATGGATGAAGGCAAAACACTATACACCTCATACCTCAACCTGGACACAGCTTTTAACACAATCCCATATTCAGGCATAGTAGAAAAGCTAAATAAACTGGAAATAAACCACAAATTCACACTCTGGAATTTCAACTGAATCACAGATAGGATGCACACAATCAAAAAGTACAGTTTTGTACCTACCATAAATGTAGATGTTCGAAGATCCACATTGCTGCAGTCCTTACTTATGGGTAGTCCGCTGTCCTCAGTCGGCCCGAATACCAAAGTATTAGGCTGACGTCGGTCATGGGCGCCTAGATCTGACATCAGAGCGTCAGGGTATAAAGGCGCATGATCGACGTCATATCCTCAGTCTTTTCTTGCCCCAGATGTCAGAAGGCCAAACCAGAAAGGCCACAGCCAAAAACAAAATACCTCCCAAAAACATGCCCAACAACAACCATCACCTAAAGCATAGCACCAAGTCAAACTACAGTGGGGAAGGAGGGAGGGTAAATTGGACTGCAGCAATGTGGATCTTCGAACATCTACATTTATGGTAGGTACAAAACTGTACTATGTTCTTCATCTCACATTGCTGCAGTCCTTACTTATGGGTAGAATCCCAAAGCAACGGGAAAGGGAGGATGGTAAAAACATAAAGCATTAGGGGCCGCTAAAATGCCCTGTAAAATTGCAGTGGCAAATCCAGCCCTAGACTTAGAATAAAGAGGAAGGTGGTAAAGTTTAGAAAAGGTATGCACTGAACTCCAAGAAGCTGCCTCCAAAATGTCTATTGTAGCTACCCCCCTTAGAAAGGCCGTAGAAGTAGCAGTAGCCCTAGTGGAATGAAGCCTGATTCCAGCAGGAATCTCCTTACCATGATGGGAATAACAGAAAGAAATACAAAACCCAATCCATTTAGAAATAGTTTGTTTTGAAACAGGTTTACCCTGTGAACCCAAAGCAAAAGAAACAAACAATTGCTGAGACTGTGTGAACTCCTTGGTTCTGCTCAAATAATAACACAACTGCCTGTGAATATCCAAAGTATGCAAAAGTTTCTCCCCTTTATTTTGGGGGTTTGCATAAAAAGTAGGCAAATGAATAGTTTGATTTAAGGCCACACTAGAAACCACTTTAGGCATAAAGGAAGGGTTAGTACGTAAAGATACCCTATCCTTATGAAAAAACAGGAAAGGCTCCACTGCCATGAGGGCCTGTAATTCAGAAACCCTTCTTGCAGAGGTAATGGCCAACAAAAAAGCAGTTTTCCATGACAAATACTGTAACTCGGCAGTAGCTGCAGGCTCAAAAGGTTGTAGAGTAAGTTTTTCCAACACAAAATTGAGATCTCAAGCAGGAGTAGGAGCTCTACGTGGGGGTCTTATATTCTTTGCCCCTCTAAGAAATTGCTTAAATCAAGGATGAGAGAATAAAGGAGGGTCACAATCATAGTGAGCAGAAATGGCTGCAGCATGAACCTTTATTGAGGAGAAAGACAAACCCTTGTCCAATAGCTCAGTAAGATATTGAAGAGCAACACTTAAATCAAGTTTGGAGACATCAAGGTCCTTTCCTTTGCTCCAAATAAAAAAATCTCCTCCATTTATCCGCGTAAACTTTCCTGGTACTAGGCCTCCTGGCCTCCAAAATAACATTCAAAACTTGTTGTGGAAGCTGAGACCTTCCAGAGTCTAAAACAGAATATGCCAGGCTGTTAGATGCAGAGACTGAATCTTGGCATTGAGGAAGTGACTGTCCTCTTGTGACAAAAGGTGCGGAATCAAAGGCAGAGGCCATGGAGGGTCTCGTACTAAACTCCTCAGTAGTGGGTACCAGTGTTGTCGAGGCCAATCCGGTGCTATCAAAATCATGGTTGGCTTGTCTTGTCTGGCCTTCAAAAGTACCTTGGGAAGAAGAGGCAGAGGTGGAAAGGCATATACATGCAGATTGTTCCAACTGAATGATAGAGCGTCCACCTTCCAAGCTGTGTGATGAAACATTTTTGTGCAAAACTTTGGCAACTGGTAATTTAGTGGAGAAGCGAACAGATCTATGTCTGGAGTTCCCCATAACACTGTCAACTGTTGAAATACATGAGGATCCAATTTCCACTCATGAGGATCCACTATTTGTCTGCTCAATACATCTGCTAAGGAGTTCTGTGCTCCTGGTAGAAACCTTGCCTGAAGATTGAGGTGTAGATTGAGAGCAGTTTCCCACAGAATCATCGCTTGCCTGCAAAGAGGGTAAGGGTTCCCCCCTGCTTGTTGATGTACCACATGACAGTAGTGTTGTCTGTTTGAATCAACACCTGCCCTGGGTGAAGTAAATCTTTAAAAGCCATCAATGCAAACTGGACTGCTAACATTTTCTTCAAGTTGATATGCAAATGTTGGAGTTTGACAGGCCACGTGTTTAGCACCCATTTTCCATTGAGGTGTGCTCCCCAAGCCTTGTCCGAGGCATCTGTCGTTAGAATCTGACTCGCCTCTGGCCGGGTCACAGAGTCCCTTGTTTAGGTGACATTCCTGAGCCCACCACAAAAACTCCTCCTGAATGCAAGGTATTATCTGAATGACAGTGTCTAGATCTTGGCAGTGCTGTGTCCACACATTTTTGAGATACCAGTGAAGCTTCCTCATATGCAATTTGGCATTGGGAAGCACCAGAATACAAGATGCCATAAACCCCAAGGCTTGAAGGACTGTCCTTGCAGTCAGCCTGGACCGTAGAGACATTTGCTGGAAATAAAGAGAAAGGCTTCTTTGTTTGTCCGGGGTCAAAAAGGCCATCTGGGAAGCTGTATTCAGTCTCACACCCAGAAAGCACATGTCCTGAGAGGGTACTAGACTGGACTTTGTTTTGTTCACAGAATACCCTAGGCATCTTAACACTGCCATCACATACTGTAGATGATGAAGAAGTACGTCCTTTTCTTGTGCAATAACCAGGCAGTCGTCCAAATAAGGATAAATCTGTATTCCTCTTAGTCTGAAAAATGCTATCACTGGAGCCAGAACCTTTGTGAACACTCTGGGCGCAGTAGATAAGCCAAAGGGCAATGCAGAGAACTGATAATGTAAATTTCCAGCCCGAAAACGCAGGTACCTCCTGCAACTGGGCCTGATAGGAACATGAAGGTAAGCCTCTTTGAGATCCAGAGTAACCATCCAGTGATCTTTTCCCAACAGAGGTAAAAGTTGTTGTAAAGTCAGCATCTTGAACTTTGGAATGTCCAGGTAAGTGTTGAGGATAGATAAATCCGAAATTGGTCTCCACGTGTTCCCTTTCTTTGGAACTAGAAACGGGCGAGAATAAAATCCTAGGCCCACTTCTGACAGAGGGACTGGCTGTATAGCTCCTATTTGAAGAAGTAAAGAAATTTGTCTGTGAGCCTCTATCCTTTGCCGAGGAGGGACGTCTGGCATGCCTTTGAAAGGAGGCATGGTGTGGAAATAGAACTTGTAACCTCGGTTTATAATGTCCAATACCCATTTGTCCTGGGTAACTAAATGCCAATTTTGCTTGAAAAGAGCCAACATTCCTCCCAAAGGAGCTGCCCGGCAAGAAGAATCTGGCAGCTGAAAATGCAGGTCATTGGGCCTGTTTACGAAAGGACTGGCCCCTGCCCTCACCAGCAGATTGAGCAGGCGAACTCCATTGTCTCGGCCTGAAGGTACTCTGTGCTCTGCCCCTACCAAGCCTAGATCTACCCCTAGACTGAGAATCAGAAGTAGGGTACGTCCACCCCTTAGTAGGCCAATTTCTACTAAACTTTGGAGGTTGTACCTGCAAAAAATCTTTAACAGTCTGCGACTGTAAAGGGGCATCCAGAATTCTAGACTTAACATACTCAGACAAATTCTGATCCTTAGGCCAGGCGTGCCGACGAATAACTGAACTAGTGGCAGCCACCCTAGAAGAAGCCTGTAAAGCATCAAAACCACATTGCAAAGAGTGCTTACCCACCTGTTCAGAAACATGCACTAAATCCTGCAATTCTTTACACTCTATGCCCTCTGCCAAAGCATCCACTTTAGATCTTAGCTGAGAAAGGAGGAAATTCTGATACTTCAACATATGAAACTGGCAGTTCAAAGCTCTCATTGCTAAAGTAGAAGAGGTATACACCTTCTTACCCCATCTATCCAAAGCTCTAGCTTCCTTATCCAGAGGAACCGGATTCTTAACAACAGAGGCTCTAACACCCTTAGGCCCCTGACTAATAGTTTCTGGGTCCGCCCTAGGACTCTTATACAGATATTTATGAGCCGCAGGCACCCTGTAATACCTGTCCGGTCTGTGGTAAAAACAAGAACTCCCTAAGCCTCTTCCGTGAATCACAGTAAGTGATTTAAGTTCCTCCCACTTAAAATGCTCCCTCATGGAATGCAGAGTTTCTGAAAATGAAAAAACCTCTGGAGGAGAAGCAGAAGGAGTGGAATCCTCTGCATCAGAATCAGAATAAGGAGGGAAATCTTGAATGTCTTCAGCAGAAGACTCTGAATCATCTGAGGCCTGCTCCAAACTTTCCAACTCTGGCTCCATCCTGGGCCTCTTATCAGGAGGGGCATAGAACCTCTAATTAAAGTAATCAAATCCTCCGCCATGTTAAGCATGTGCTTTTTAGGTACAGACCCTGAAGAACCAGAACTGACACCAGGGGAAGGCAAAACAGACCTGCCCTTAGAAGGAGCCTTAGAAACAGTAGCAGAAGGCCTAACCACCTTAGGCATAGAAGGGAGAATAGTAACCTGAGAGGCCCCTTCAGCCTGACCTGCCTCCTGAGAGGCCACATCTTGTAAAATCAAAGTTTCCCCCTGGGACTCAACAGAAACTTCAGCCGGATCCACCTGTTCAGCTGTAGCTTCTAAAGGTCCAGCGTCCGAAATGGACGAATCATCCTGCCTAGGCTGTAAAAATTTGTCTTTGCGCTTCTTAGTAGAAGCAGGCGTCGGAACATCCGACGGCATATTATAATTACACCTCTTGCCAAAGACTAATCTAGCGCAATCTAACCTCCGTTTTATAGTGCGCTCATTAAACCTAGCACAAAACCGACACCCGACTACGTCGCCCTCCGGTCCCAAACAAGGAATACAAAGCGAGTGGTAATCCCTATGCGGTATCTGTTTCCCACAAGAAATACAATTATTCACTTTTTCTGACATCCGGTAAGTAACTGAGGCAAGAAAAAACAAAAATATTCCCCAACGGGGTACTTAGCCCAACTTGGTATCGGTCTGAAACTCCGAAAACGAAAAATTTCAGAACGCCGAACGGCACTTGCAACGCTGCTTCTGCATCGGACCATGCGGCAAAAAAGACTGAGGATATGACGTCAATCATGCGCCTTTATACCCTGACGCTCTGATGTCAGATCTAGGCGCCCATGACCGACGTCAGCCTAATACTTTGGTATTCGGGCCGACCGAGGACAGCGGACTACCCATAAGTAAGGACTGCAGCAATGTGAGATGAAGAACATCAGGGGAAATTACCTCCACAAAGAGATCTGTCACCAGTGGAGTCTCAACAGGCTTCTGTGGTGGGACCTCTCAAGTTTGACATTTACTTTTCTGATGTAACAGCCAATACAAATGGGTTCAGTCTAAGTTTGCAGAAGACTGGAAGCTAGGTGCAGTCATTGAATCCCCAAATGACTTGGCCATCCTGCAGGAAGGTTTGTGTCAAATAACTGGCGCCAAAATCATGGACTTAAAGTAAATGCCAAAAAATGCAATAATAAATTCTTTGGGAAATGTATTTTATTTATTTATTTAACATTTGTTTGCCAGGACAGTCCAAGTGAACAAGTGCCCGTTTTCAGTCGAGTCCTGGGGAGAAAAAATCTAAGTTTACAGAGAGAAGAAAAATTTACAAATGAAATATTAGAGTAGCAGCATACAGATTGTAGACTTTACAGACATTAATATACAATAAGAGGATTGTTGTTGTTTGTCTTTTGGCTTTTCCCAGTTAGGAGTCGCCACAGCGGAACTCTGGTCTGCTAATGATTGGCAGTAGATTTTCACGAACGCCGAGGTGCCAGCTCGACGTTCAACCATCAACGAAGGCACGCCCATTTACACATGTCTTTTGAATGCCCACCCAACCACGGGGAGGACATGTAGACTCCACACAGAAGGCACTCCCCGCACTTCAGCCAAGAATCGATCGGAAGAACCTCTTGCTGTGAGGCAACAACGCTACCGCTGCACCACGGCGGACACTTATAATATACAATACTTGTATTTTCAACCAAAAGTGGGGAATATCCTCTAATATACAATAAGAGGATATTCCCCCCTTTTGGTTGAAAATACAAGTGTACAAAATATACAATGAAAGTAGATAAGAACCTGGTAGAGCATTGCAAGATATTTTACAACTGAAAAAGAGTATATAACTGTAAGTTTTCAACTACACATTCAAGCAAATATACATGTAAGAACATATACATGTATACACATACACATATATATATATATATATATATATATATATATACACATATACATACATATACATACATATACATATATATGTATATATATATATATATACATATACATATATATATATATATATATATATATATATATATATATATATATATATATACACACACACACAAACACACATATATACACTCATATATTGGTTATTACTCACACATGGATAGGTATAGTTATAGTGTGTTTTTTGTGTTGTCCAGGACAGATGGGGTGTAGAAATGATGAGTGGATGAGGCTTCAGGGGGTCAATTACAGCTGCATAGATGGTTGGTGAAGAGGTATGTTTTAAGCAGGCTTTTGAAGGTGGGTGCAGAGTTTTGCAGTCTGTCAGGGGGAAGGTTGTTCCATATTTCTGTTATTTCATGGGCAAACAGTGAATCCCCGGAGTTCTTTTTGCATGTGATGCTTCCGATTAAGGCTTTGTTGGAGGACCGAAATTGTCTATTTGAATTGTATAAGTTCAGCATGCCAATCAGATCAGGGGTTTTCTCGGGATAGTACAGAATTAGATGAGCTAGGCTGAGTTGATGGTACCTTAATAGGTTATGAAATTCAAACCAGTTCAAGGCTTGTAGGGTAAGGCAGTGGTGGGATCGTGATTTGGCATTGGTAGCGAATCTAGCAATTTTGTTGTAACAGATGGAAAGTTTATTAAGGTCAGTTTTGTAAAGATTAGTTAGAATTGGGGATGCATAAAGTAGAGTAGATCGTAGGTGGGTCCTGGCTATTGCAAATTTGAGATTCGGTGGTTAGATAACTTTTACAGCGAAAGGGGGAACCTAGCTTTTTGTGGACTTCAGTGATGGTTGTTATGTGCTTTGTGAATTTGAGTTGCTGGTCAATGGTAACTCCTATGAGTTTAAACTCAAGTGACAGGTGATTTGGGTTTTTTGGCAGAGAGTATAGAGAAGGTAAGGTTACTTGTTTTAGTAGAGTGGAATAGCATTAGTTGCGTTTTCTTGGGATTTAGTATGAATTGTGAGTTGTTAAGCCAGTTCTCTATTTCAGAGAAGGCTTCTTGGGCTTTTTGTTGGAGAAGTTGGATGTTGGGTGCAGAGCACATGAGAGTTGTGTCAGTATATTGGACTATGTCAGCTTTAGAGGTAGCTGAGTGGAGATGGCTTGTGAAAATATTAAAAAGAAGGGGTCCTAGGATTTATCCTTGCTGCACGCCTGAGGAGGTTGGGAGTGGGGAAGGATGGAGAGTTATGCCATTTGACGGAATATTGGCGGCTATCTAAATAGCTTTTAAACCAGAGTAGAATGGGGTTCTTAAGGCTGAGGTCAGAGACACAAAACAGTAGTTTATGTGAGACTGTGTCAAACGCCTTGGATAAATCTAGGAAGGTAGCTGAAACTAATTTACCTAGATTCCTGTGGGAGTTTATAGTACTGGTGAATTTGAGTAGGGCAGTGGTGGTGCTGTGGGATGGGCGAAATCCATGTTGGGTTGAGGACAGAAGGTCGGTGGGGAGGAGACAGGAGAGGAAATAGTGATGAATACCTCTTTCTTGGAGGTGAGAGAATTTCAACTGGTCGATAGTTGGAAAGTTCTAGGTAAGGGCCACCTTTGTGGAGTGGTATGATATAGGAGGTTTTCCACAGGGATGGAACGGTGTGTTCGGTGATGGATCTATTTATTAGAAGTGAAATGGGATAGGCTACAGCTGTGGATGAAATTTGGAGGTATTCGGCAGGAAGGCTATCGGCTGCAAGGGTGGTTGGTTTGAGTTTGGCTAGGAGATTTTGGATAGCAGAGGTACGAACAAACTTAAGTGTGAAAGATATGGTATTGATTTGGGCCTGAGGTGGTTGTGGGGTGTTGGAGGAAGTGATGTTGTTTAAGAGTTTGAGTATTTAGGAGGTGAAATAGTTATTAAAGCAGGACGCTATGTCCAGGTCTGTACCTGTTATATTGGGGGCGGGAGTGGTGGTTTTTCCGGGCTGTATGATGTTACATATTGTTGACCAGAATTTTTGCAGTTTGGTACTGTATTTGTTTTGTTGAATGAGATGGTAATTTTGTTCATTGAGCTTAAACTGTTTTTTGGCATTGTTCTGGAGCTCGTGAAATGTTTGCTTAGCTGCAGGTGATCTGGTGTGGTGCCTGGTTTTCCAGGCTTTATCCCTGGCTCTAAGTAGGGCTTTTGTGGTTTCCTGGAGCCAAGGGGTGGGGTTGATATGTATTCTGACAGTTTTTAAAGGAGCTAGTTGGTTGAGGATATTTGGGAATGTGGATTTGAAGTAATCAACTGCTTTGTCTAATGAAAGGGTTTTGATGGGAGACCAATTGCAATGTTTCAAGGCTCTTATGAAGTGGTCTCTAGGACAATTTTTGTTAGAGTGGGTTTGTAGAAGGGAGGAAGGGTTAATTATTTTAAGTTTGTGCCTGAGGATAAAGTGGGGCTGTGGTCACTCAGAGAGCTTGGTAGGGAGCCACACAGATGGGCAGTATTTGGTTGATTTGTGAGGAACCAGTCAAGTATAGATTCTCTTTCTGTGGCCTTATCAATGCATGTGGGAGTATCTATAAGTTGGGTGAAGTTATATAGGTTAATGTGGTAGGTGGGGGCGGGAGAGTGGATGGAGTTCCAGTTAATGTTTACGTCACCAAGCACGACAGTTTCTTGAGGGAGGGAGTATGAGGTCCACTAAAGTATGGATTCTAGGGTGGTTAGGTTGTCACTCAGGGCTATATAGATACCCAGTAGGTTTAGGTGCCTATGTTGATTAAGGGAGAGTTTTACAAATAGAGTTTCTGCATTGTTGAAGTTGGGGGAATCCTTTTGGAGGAGTTAAAGTTGTAGGTTGGTTCTGTGAGGTAGAGCTAAGCCTCTGCCTCTTTTATGTAGCCGGTCTGCCCTAAGAATGTTATATCTACGTGGGGTGATGGAGTTATCTTTAATATTTGGTTTAAGCCATGTTTCTGTGATGAGAATAATATCAGGGCTATATAAGGAGATGGCAGCGTGAAGGTCTTCTATTTTATTCATGGTACTGCGGGTATTCATATTTGGTATCAGTAAGTCAGTGGGTTTGTGCTTAGCTGGATAGTGATGCGTGCATGGTTTATTAGCAGGGGTTGCTGACCTGGGGTTGAGGTGAATGTCTCCTCCTAGTAGTAGCTGGATAGTTATATAGGTGACTGGACGATAAGGTAGTAAAATTGTAGACTTGGTTGCTTTTTAGATGGGTAGAAGTGGTACATGGGAGGGGCATAGTATATGTGGGGTGGGTGTATATGGTGGGATATATGCCTGCGTGAGTGGAGGTGATAGTAATGTTGTGGGTCAGGGTGGGGGATTTGGGATGGATACAGTGAGCGAATGTGAGGAGATAAGAGGTGCTGATGATGGCTAAAGAGACAGGTGAATAGGGAGGTTAATCCCAGGAGGAAACGATCACCCCAAGTAACTACTACATAGACAGTACATCCCTAACAGTTAACCCAGTTGTACTGGATCGTGGGACAGTGACCTAACTTTTCACCAACATGTGTCTACTGTTGCAAGATAGCCCTTCTATATTACACAGTTTATAAACAAAATGATTGTGTCTAGATCTAGGGATGTCATTGTCCCCCTTTACTCAGCCCTCATTAGGCCAACCACTGAATATAATGCCCCCTTTGGCATGTATTTCTCCAGACATGCAACAACTGAAATGTCCACAGAGATACCTTACTAAAAGGATACAAGACCTAAATAACGTACCCTACATGGACTGACTCAAACCCACATCACTATACTCCATATCCTACAGACTGCTAAGCGGTGACCTGTGTCCGGCATACAAGGCATCCTCTGACTAATTACTGATGAATTTACTCTATGTCAGCAAATCAAATGGCATCAGAAATACTCATTCTAGGGATCTAAACCTCATATGCAACATCAACAGAACAGTTTGGAGGGCCAGGTTTAACTCTCAGAAGAAACCACTACTGTTGAACAGACTCCTCTCATCCGCATAAAAGAAAGTTAATCCCTGTCCATGTTCAAGTGCAACTTAGATCTATGGATGGGAAACAGAAAACTTAACTGGATATACAAAACAGGAACACAATCACTGTAGGTTTGAAAAGTTCTTTTAATTCTGGTACCTCGGCCTTCGCCTTCTCCTGGAATACATTTTACTAAGTCCAACACCACCCTTTTTATATCGTGCTTAATTGAATTATTAGTGCACCATCCCATTTGCCCTGTTTTAATTGCCTTCATTGTTAATGCAACCATATAACCTGCATCTAAGAACAATGTCTTTTAACTAAGAACAAATAGTTTTTAACTTCATATAAATACATTTGTGAAAATATCATGATATTCATGCACAGGATGAATTGTGTGAAAATGAAATGGGTTTTGTATTTAACACTGGTTATGGAAGGTTGACAGTGCCCAAAGTACCTTATAAAAGTGAATTTATGCCACCTAGAAAAAATGTTGCAATAAATGTGTTTGAAAAAACCTTGTTAAAAACCATTGAAGATGAACATAAAAAATTCCGGGGAAGAAAGAAAATATACAATTTAAGTAAGAATGAATGGAAGGCTTTGTCAGATTTAAAGGAGGCGAATAAACAGTATGTATTTACCCAGGCAGACAAGGGAGGGAACTGGGTGATCCTACCAAGGGAAAAATACAATTCCATAGCATTGGATCTATTGATGGATACAGATACATATTTTTAATTATCTTGTAACTCTCTGAAAGAATATAATTCCCAACTACTGGAACTTCTCGAAAGGGGTGAGAGATTAGGTTTCCTGTCTCCTGCTGATGTTAGGAAATTGTATGTGAAAAATCCCAAGGGGGCCAGATTTTTTATCATTCCCAAAATACACAAGGACATTAGGAACCCACCAGGACGTCCCATAGTTTCAGGAAAAGGAGGCTATTTGCAGAATGTTGGAATATTCTTGGATTCCTTATTGAAAGATTATTTGGAAAGGGTACAATCTCATGTGAAAAATACAAATGAAGTGTGCACTATAGTTAGGGACACCAAATGGGAAGATGACTATTATTGGGCTAGTGCGGACGCCAAATCTTTATACACTAGCATCAATAGGCATCACGGTTTAAAGGCAGTGGAAAAAATGTTGGGAGATGGACCGAAAACATATTTTATTCTCAATTTACTGGAATTTTGCCTGACACACAATTGTTTTGAATTTGAAGGGAGATATTTTTTGCAAAAAGAGGGCACAGCAATGGGGGCAGCTTTTGTGCCCTCATATGCTATTCTGTTTATGGCCCATTTCGAGAATTGCTTTATTTATCCCTCAGCATTTTATAAGAACAAGGTAGTCAAATATGTCAGATTTATTGATGATTTGTTGTTTTTGTGTAAGGGCAATTCCGAGGATTTTGGGAATTTTGTTTCAGAGATTAAGGAAAATTCTTGGGGGTTAGACTTCACATATTCTATTGGTGGAAAAAGTATTCAATACTTGGATGTGGAAATTTATCTGAGTATTGACAATAAAATACAATACAAACCATTCCACAAAAAGACAGCAGCAGAGAATTTTTTGCATGCATCCAGCATGCACAGTGATTCTCTACTTAAGTCTCTACCATTGGGTGAATTCAAATGTATAGGCATGCACACTTCAGAGAGGTACATGATTTCCAGTGAATTTAATAAGGTTGAAGAAAAAATGAGAGGGAGGGGATATTCCCAAGCTAGTATTAAAATGGCTAGAAAAAAGGTAGAAAGTGAGTTAGGATTGGGTCAACAGTTGGACAAGAGGAGTAGGTCTGGGCAAGTTAGAAATGAAGATGTGGGTTCCTATTTTTGTGATTCTGGGGATATCAGGTCTGGTGGCAATATGTTTTTCGTAACTAGATATTCACAATTCTCAGAGGCATTAAGGGAGGCAGTGCTGAGATTTTGGCCCATCATCAGTCAAGATGATAGATTAGGGAAACTTTTTCCATCGAGTCACCTTTTCTTACAGTAGATATTCCAATTTGAAGGAAATTTTTTAGTTCTAGAAAGAACAGCACATCCAGAAAAAATAGTAGAAAGGGAACATTTAGATGTGGAAAATGCAAGATTTGCAGTCGGGTAAAAAATTTGGATGGCATTAAAATCAATGATGTCACATATAGGGCCCTTGAATACTACGATTGCAATTCCACAGGGGTAGTGTATATTTTAGGATGTGGATGTGTGCAACAGAAATGGTACATAGGACAAACAACCAGGAAGATGAAGCTCAGGATCCTCGAACATTTAGGTGATATAAAACACAAAAGATTGGAAAGTCCGGTAGGGAAACATTTTTGTGAGGTACATGGGGGGGTTCCAGAGGGATTTGTATTTTGTGTGTTGGGCAGACCTAATACACTTGGTAATGAGGATGTGTTTCGTGAAAGATTGCTACAAATGGAATCCAGGTTTATTCTCAACTATAAAACCTTGTTTCCTAATGGGTTAAATATGGAAATTTAAATTCAAACTCATTTTTTCCACATATTTCTCAGAGAATATAGATGTTTATTGAAAATCAATTCATATAGTTTAAATATTTATAAATGGGATGATTTATAGTAGTGTTTTTTGTATAAATGTTTATTTAAAATATTAAAGCTATGTATGCAAAGATATTTTCACAAATGTATTTATATGAAGTTAAAAACTATTTTTTTTCTTAGTTAAAAGACATTGTTCTTAGATGCAGGTTATATGGTTGCATGAAGGCAATTAAAACAGGGCAAATGGGATGGTGCACTAATAATTCAATTAAGCATGATATAAAAAGGGTGGTGTTTGACTTAGTAAAATGTATTCCAGGAGAAGGCGAAGGCCGAGGTACCAGAATTAAAAGAACTTTTCAAACCTACAGTGATTGTGTTCCTGTTTTGTATATCCAGTGATTTTGGTGTTTTGAAGGAGTGGAGGTGTTGTGTTTTCAAACAGAAAACTTAACCCAGGAATGCCCCCTGTATTACTAATGAACAGAGGTAGCTCATAAATGCTTTATCCTATGCACAGGTACCCTCAAATTATCTATGGCATGATCACAGTTATTCTCTTTGGGGGCATTATATAATTATTGACCATGGGATGAATAAGGCCAATGTATAACCAAATGGGATAGGTTATTTTGAGCACAAAACGTGAAGCTAGGCTTAAAATGGCCCTTAAGGGAAGCCAACCTAGTACTTACCTATTCAACCTATGAGCAAACACACCTCTAACCCTACTTTTAGATATCTTTCCATTCTGCCTCAATTTTATGAGGAGCTTTACTTCTGCTTGCATGACTGCATCTTTATTAATACAGGTCTTGGCTGGTTTCTCATGACAACATTAGGAGCATTCATACAATGTGTACTTTCAATTAACAAATCCTTCTCTGAAGCACAACTCCAGTTGCTTATATTACTTTTATAAGAAAAAATTGTGTGTGCTCCTTCCAGTTTATCTGGTGCACAGCAGAAAATCTCAGTTTTTCTCTGGGTACTCTCTGTCTTCTAACTCTACTACTTTTTTATTTTTATTTCAACCTCTGATTTTTGCAGTTTTAAAGCTTCTTATTTTGAGCATCTCTGAGTGTATTTGATATATTTTCCTCTAAATTACGGAAAGTCATCTTCTGTACCAAAGTTGAAACGAACTGCTTTTTGTGCTGAATGGCTGCAATATTCTTCCTAGCCTGAGTTTTCACTTCTCATTTTTCAGATAATTTTTGGTTACTTTGTCCAAATTTCTTCTTTGCTGGCATCCACATAGCATAATTATTAGCCAGCAACTGAATTTTACTCTTTTTTTTTTTTTTTTTTTTTTTTTAAACAAGTTTCAACTGTTCACAGTGGGAGAACTCAAATCAACTTTTGATAAGTGTGCAACCATCTTAGAAGTTCTCATCCCAAGCTCATTTTTAAACAAGGAATGCTACTGGTGCAGTCAGACTCTTTCCATATACAAGGACCATTCTGCCTCTTCACCTTTTTAAGACCTGCACCCCCTCAACAATCGTTTAATAGCTTGTGTGTGAAAATCAGTTATTTCTAACATTCCGAAAAGTACAGTTTTGTACCTACCATAAATGTAGATGCTCGAGTGTATACACCGCTGCAGTCATTACACTTGGGTTATCCTGCTGTCAGGCAGTTCCCCAGTCGGCCTGAGTTCCAAAGTCTTGGTCCGGCATCGGTTGCTGTCACCTCCTCCCTGACGTCAGTACGACAGGGGTATATAAGATGTAGCCGATGCCATTTTCTTCAGTTTTTCTTGCCGCAGATGACAGGTGCCCCCAAAAAGGTAGGTAATTCAAATTGCTAATAAAACATACATAAGAAAAGCAATCAACAACTTTCAGTTACCAGCAAATACTCCCCATAGGTAGTAAAGGGTAAAAGACATAGGTACGTACCAGCAAGTAAGTGGGGAAGGAGGGAGGGTAACCTGGACTGCAGCAGTGTATACACTCGAACATCTACATTTATGGTAGGTACAAAACTGTACTATGTTCATCGTGTTACACTGCTGCAGTCATTACACTTGGGTAGAATCCCAAAGCTGAGGTAGGGTGGCTGGTTCTATAAGGCATTAGGGGTGGCTATAAGACCCTGCAGCACTGCAGTGGCGAAGCCAGCTCTGGATTTAGAGTATAGAGGCAGATGGTAATGCTTGGTGGAGGTATGTACAGAACTCCAAGTTGCTGCTTCCAAAATGTCCTTGGTAGGTACTCCTCTGAGGTAGGCAGTTGAAGTGGCTGTTGTCCTAGTGGAGTGAGATCTAATGCTGTTAGGTACAGGTTTCCCATGGTGTGTATAGCAGAAACGTATACAGTGCCCTATCCATTTTGAAATAGTCTGTTTTGAAATGGCTTTTCCCTGTGCTCCTGCAGCATATGCTACCAATACTTGCTCAGATTTTCTGAAAGCTTTGGTTTTGTCCGAGTAGAAGCGTAACTGCCTGTGCATGTCCAAAGAATGCAGTAGTCTCTCCCCTTTATTCTGTGGATTTGGATAAAAAGTTGGCAGGTGAATAGTTTGGTTTAGAGCCACACTGGATACCACCTTTGGCATAAACGTAGGGTTAGTTCTTAAAGACACCCTGTCTTGGTGGAAAATGATGAAAGGTTCCACTGCCATTAGTGCCTGTAATTCTGAAACTCTTCGTGCTGATGTTATTGCCAGGAGCAGAGCAGTTTTCCAAGAGATATATTTTAAATCTGCTGTGTTAGCTGGCTCAAAAGGAGGTAACGTTAATTTTTCCAACACGAAGTTGAGGTCCCAAGTTGGAGTAGGTGCTCTACGGGGCGGTCTTTTGTTTTTAGCCCCTCTGAGGTACTGTTTTAGCAAGAGATTAGAGAAAATTGGTGGATCCGTGTTGTAATGAGCAGAGATGGCAGCGGCGTGGATCTTGATGGATGAAAAGGAGAGGCCTTTGTCCAGCATCTCAGTTAAATATTGTAGTATCTGAGGAATATTTGGGACAAGAGGGTCAAGGCTGTGAGCCTGGTTCCAGGCACAGAATCTCTTCCATTTATCCGAATAGGCTTTCCTGGTACTAGGCCTTCTGTCCTCCAGAATGACATCCATAACAGCTTTGGAGAGAGGCACTGCTTGCTTGATTAAGGAATCTTCCATGCAGCCAGGTTTATAGTCTTTAGCTGGCTGTGAAGTATCTGATTGTTGCGCTGAGTCAAAAGATGTGGAATTTGATGCAAAATCCAGGGTGGTCCTTGTGCTAAATTCTTTAAGAATGGGTACCAGTGCTGGCGTGGCCAGTCTGGGGCAATCAGGATAATCCTTGGCTCTTCTTGCCTGGCTTTTATGAGTACCTTTGGAAGGAGAGGAAGTGGTGGGAAAGCATATACTTGTAGATTTTTCCAGCTGAATGAGAGGGCATCCACTTTCCATGCTTGTGGATGGTAAGTCCTTGTGCAGAATTTCTGTAGCTGGCAGTTCATTGGGGATGCAAACAGATCTATGTCCGGGCTCCACCATTTTTGTGTTATCATTCTGAATATTTGTGGATCCAATTTCCATTCGTGGGGATCCATGATGTTTCTGCTCAAGTCGTCTGCCAGTGTGTTTTTCTCTCCTGGCAGGAATTGCGCTTGCAGATGAACTTGATAGGTTAGAGCTGTGTTCCACAAGGTCATGGCTTGTCTGCAGAGGGGATAAGAGTGAGTTCCCCCTTGCTTGTTTATATACCACAACTGTGGTGTTGTCTGTCTTTAGTAGTAGTAGTCCTGGATGCAGAAAGTCCTTGAAAGCTATAATGGCATTTTGTACAGCTAGCATCTCTTTTTGATTGATGTGAAGATGCCTTTGTTCTGCAGGCCACTTGCCCTGAATACATTTTCCTGCCATGTGTGCCTGCCATGTGTGTCCCCCAGGCGTAATCCGATGCATCTGTTGTCAGTGTTTGCCTGGCTGTGGGTTGAGTAAAAGGCTGTCTCTTGTTGAGGTGACAAGCTTGAGCCCACCATCGAAACTCCTGTTGAAGGCAAGGAATTTGTGGTATAACTGTTTCCAAACTTTGACAGTGTTGAGACCAGACACTCTTTAGGTACCATTGTAGTTTCCTCATATGCAGTCTGGCATATGGAATTAGTAGTATGCAAGATGCCATGTAACCCAAGGCCTGCAGAATTTTCTTGCAGGGAGTTGGGTTCTTGTTGCCATCAACTGAAAATATCGAGTCAGTTGTCCTTGCTTGTCTGGCGTGAGATAAGCCATCTGGGCCACTGTATTCAAGATGGCACCCAGGAATATTATCTCTTGTGAGGGCACTAGTTTTGATTTCTTTTCGTTTACTGTGTACCCTAGGCAACTTAACTTTTTTACAAACGCCAGATGCTTTAGAAGAATGTCCTTGCTCTCTGCTTGAATCAGGCAGTTGTCCAGGTACGGATAAATTTGAATTCCTTTCTGTCTGCAAAATGCAATTACTGGTGCCAGGCACTTTGTGAAGACCCTGGGCACAGTAGATAAGCCAACGGACAGTGCAGATAATTGGTAGTACATTGAACCAGCTATGAATCTGAGGTATCTTCTGCAGTTTTGTCTGATAGGGACATGCAGTTATGCCTCCTTGAGGTCCAAGGTTACGAGCCAAGCTTTCTTGCCCAGCATGGGAAGAAGCTGCTGTAGTGTCAACATTTTGAATTTCGGAACATCCAGGTAAGTGTTTAGAGAAGAATGATCCAGAATGGACCTCCAGGCTTTGTCCTTTCCGGGAACCAGAAAGAGTTGAGTAAAATCCTTGTCCTTGCTCCTGTGGTGGTACCTTTTGAATACCTCTCATGTCCATGAGTGCTGAAATTTGTTTTTGAGCCTCTGCCCATTGATTTGGTGGCAGATTTGGCATTCCTTTCAACCTTGGTAGAGTGTGAAAGTGGAACCTGTAACCTTGAGATACAATGTTGAGAACCTATTTGTCTTTGGTGATCATATGCCAATTGTGATTGAAAAGTGCCAGTTTTCCTCCCAAGGGGGCTGCCAAGAGAGAGCTGTTTGGCAGCTGTAGTGGGAAGTCATTGGGGCTGTTTTTTATATGATTGGGGTCTGTCTTCCCCTTCTTTCTGGCCTGATGCACCCCAATGTCGAGGCCTGTAAGGACCTTGTGGTTAACCTCTACCTCTTGGACGTCTGTATCTGCCCCTTTGAGGTCTGTCTGTAACTGGAAAGGACCAATTCTTTGTTGGCCAATTTCTGCTAAATCAAGGAGGCTGAACCTGTAAGAAATCCTATAGATTTTGCCTTATCCTCCATTTTCTTTAATACCTCTTTTGCCTTAACTCCAAATAACACATCCTGCTGCAAGGGTGCATCCAATAGTTTTGCTTTAACATGATCTGGTAATGTATGTTCTTTTAACCAAGCATGTCTTTTAATGACAGAACCTGTAACTGCTGCTCTACAGGAGGCCTCTAAAGAATCAAAACCACATTGCAAAGTATGTTTTCTCACTTGTTCAGCTGCATGCAATAAATCCTGCATTTCCTTAAAATTAGGAGGATCTGAATCTGGAAGCATTTTTTTTGTTTCAACTGAGACATCAAAAAGTGTTGATATTTTAGCATGTGAAACTGGCAATTTAAGGCCCTCATTGCTAAAGTTGCAGATGTATATACTTTCTTCCCCCATCTGTCTAATGCTCTGGAATCTCTGTCAGAGGGGACTGGATTCTTTGCTGATGAGGCCTTAACCCCTTTGAGTCCCCGAGAAATAGTTTCAGGGTCAGCAACAGGGCTTTTATAAAGAAATCTGTGTGAGTCAGGGACTCTGTAGTATCCGTCAGGCTTAACTGGGGCTGGAGGTAAAGAATCAGGATTTAAGCTGGATTCAGTATACACATCATCCACAATATCTAACACTGACGGAATAGCAAGGGGTCTGTGATGAGGTAATAAAAGAAAGTCTCTGAGCCTTTTCTTGGATTCTGAGTAATCCTGGCCTTCCCAATGGAAATGCTCCCTCATGGTATGTAAGGTTTCCCCAAAGGAGTAGTCCTCAGGCGGAGAGGCTGATGGAATTGATTCCTCAGCATCAGAATCCTCATAAGGGGGTAAAGAGTATCCTGGGTCTGAGAATGAATCTGAAGAGATAGATACCTGTTCGGATGAGTCATAGTCTGCATCCTGTTGAGGCCTTTTATCAGGAGGGGGATGGGACCCCCTGATCAGAGTGATCAGGTCTTCGGCCATTTTGAGCATTTGTTTCTTAGGCATGGAGGCCTGTCCTGGAGAAAGCTGTATTTGTTTCTTTGTTTTTAAAGGTGGTTTAGACTTAGCAGAAGATTTAATGCTTAACTGAGTAGGTCTGAAAACACCCTCTGAAGCTGCGGGTTGTTCAGCTACTCCGGATCCCTCTGAAGGGTTAGTTTCGGTAGGCTGGAAATCTTGTGCGTCCGAAGGCACAGCCATCTTCACGTGGGAGTCAGAGGCGGCCTGTGGTTCTAAAGATGCGGTCGTCAGGGGCTGCGAATGTGCCTCGCTGAAAACCGGAGAACCTGTAACTGGCCTAGAAGAGGCTTCGTCGTCAGTTTTGGGCCTCGAATGCCTATCCTTGTCTTTGCGCTTTTTATGTATTCCGGTCGACGGAAGTTCCGACGGCATGGTGTAACTGAATTTTCTGCCAAAATAATGTCGAGCAAAATTAAACCGACGTTTAATAGTGCACTTGTTAAACCTAGCACAAAACCAACAACCAGTGACGTCGTGGTCTGGGCCTAGGCATGGAATACAATAAGAATGGAAATCCTTATGAGGTATTTGCTTCCCACAAGAAATACAGTTATTAACTTTTACTGACATCGGTCTGAGGCAAGAAAAAGTTTCCCCAACGGGGTACTTAGCTTTGTAGAAGACTTCGGTTCTGGATTCGGAATGAAAATCTCAGAAGTCGGCCGACCGGCACTTGCGAACTGCTTTTGCTTCGGGCACCGCGTGGCAAGAAAGACTGAAGAAAATGGCGTCGGCTGCATCTTATATACCCCTGTCGAACTGACATCAGGGAGGAGGCGACAGCAACTGACGCTGGACCAAGACTTTGGAACTCAGGCCGACTGGGGAACCGCCTGACAGCAGGATAACCCAAGTGTAATGACTGCAACAGTGTAAGACGATGAACATCAGCATTCACCCTGATGAATTAAGCAGAATAAGTGCTTGGATTCTTTTAAATCACAAGGGGTATTCAAATTATCATGCCACTTTCTACACGATTTTTATAGTACAACTGTCACCACTTAACTTTTGATGGAGACCTTGCAACATTTTTGTTGCCCTTTTCTGAAATGTTTCTTTTCTATGTATGCCCTTATGGAGATGGAGGATCATGTGCTCATATTTGTATATCTATATGGATTACCTTCAGTTGGTCGACTCAGGAGAAGATCGAAACCCATATTATCGAAATGAAAACATTGCAATGGTTTAATAAACAAACTCTGTAGCTCCGAAACCTGAAATGTCAAACTACCTAGTGCGCATGTCAGAAAGCAGTCTTATGACTGCAGATCTTACGGCAGTCACAAGAACACATTCTACATTAAAATCGAGCAAGGAAAACAAATGGAATGGAGTTTGGGTTACAGTGAGTTCTGGGAAATGTATCCTCTTCCCCACTATAGCGCAATCTTGAAGTTGGTATACTTAAAGAGCAGAAAGTGTGTGGGGTTCATTGGTTAAGCTACATTTTTGTTTTTATTGGTTGGTTTTAATATAGAATGTGTTCTTATGACTGCAGCACAATCTGCAGTCAGAGTGCTTTCTGACATGCACAATAGGTAATTCGGCATTTCAGGTTTCGGTGCTACGGAGTTTTGTTTAGTAAACCATTGCAATGTTTTCATCTTGATAATATGGATTTCGATGATCAGCTGGAGTTGACCAACTGAAGGTAATCTATATATATATATATATATATATATATATATATATATATATATACATACACACACACATATATAATACAGAAAAATTATCTCATATATATATATATATATATATATATATATATATATATATATATACATACATACACACACACACACATATATACACATATAATACAGAAAAAAATGATCTCATATACATATATATATATATATATATATATATACATATATATATATATATATATATATATATATATACACACACACACACACAAGTTTTCTGCAGTTCCTTTTTCCCTGTTAATACAGATACTGTAAGGAAAGATGGGCTTCTAGCCTTGATCTTCGGGGACCTCTACATAAAGTGCACTGGAAATTAATACTCCTTTAGAAAAAGAAAAAGCCTGAATAAAAGTTATCTGCAGTTAATGTATGACATCCATTACAGAGGCACTGAGAAACAATTTTGCTTAGTGACAATAACTCACACTGGAGTGAGGATAAAGTGACCGGCCAAAAAAAAGTATGCTCTGTACTTATCCCCCATCCTGTGTTCTAATCCATGCACTCTGGTGGTTGTAAGTCTTGGGAATCTGAAAGACAAATGAACAACCCAGCTATACAATGGAAGTAGGAGGCTTGGACTTTATGAGCAAAAATGACTCCAAAAGAATTCCAGTTCCTTCGGTGGGGGGTGTCATTTCAACTGCACTTCTTCCAGTATACCTAAAATGCCAAAATACAACCCTTCACTTCAAATGCCCATAAATCTGTCTGGGTCATGTCCCTGTCCAGACAAGTTATTTTTGTGTTCATTCAGATGGTAAGTGCCGTGAGCCATCGGCTTGCAGGCATAGTCTACTGGTACTCAAAATATAGATGGACAGTGATTTCCTGTTTTATATTTCTTCTGCCCATCCCTGTCCTCCTAATATCTCCCAACTATCTTTCTTACTTTTGTGCATCATTTATTTTACATTCAGCTGATCGAATGTGGCCACACTTGATCCTTTCCACTTCTGTATTTGTTCCAAGGATTTTGTTCCTTACGTGTGTTAGTTTGTAAAATTAATTCTAATAGCCATAATGTTTTCAGATCTTTAAACTTCATGAACAGTTAAGAAAAAAAAAAATCTGACAGTAGCACTGTTCCAGCAGAAGTGTACCATGGCCGAGGGTGATCAGATAATCATACAATGGTAGAGATGCAACACTAGTATAGCATGTGAGTACAGATCTGGAAAGTCTGTCTGCATTCTGCCTGAACAAGAAATGGACACTGTTGAAGACACACTCATCTGGGTTACAATCAATAAGCAGGTAAGTACAGCTATGCAAGATGCACTTACCCATAACAGCAGATGTTCAAATTTCTCAGTGCTGCACTAGCCCTTTAGGCTAAATGGGTTGTGACTTGCCCAAACACAAAAACAGGCCAGCTTCCTAAAGATCTGGCTCCCTCCCACACCTTCACCATGACTGCTGACTGTACAGACAAGTGGAGGGGAAAATCATGAGTCAGAGTGAAGAATATGTAGCACTTTCCTGACATCTCATGAAGCAGCAGCTCAGAGGCTTTACAAAAGCTGCAACCAACCTTCAGCTTTTATTGTAGCAGATAAGTCCCCAGTGGGAAACCCTTACACACAGAATACTGAAATGTACAGTTGTGTACACTTACCATAAATGTAGATGTTTGAGTGTATTCACTGTTGCAGTCATCACATTAGGGTTATCCCTACCAGCTATCCCTCATTTGGCCTGAATACCAGAGACTGAGTATTTCTGCGTCGGTTGCTGTCACTCCAGGACTGACATCAGGTCGTCAGTGGTATAAAATCAGGCAGCTGACTCCATTACATCAGTTTTTCTTGTCCTGTCAGGAGCCTCCAATAGGGAGCTAGGTTATAGTGGAAGAACACCACCAGTAGAAAGTAAACACCAAAAATTCCTTGTAAGGAGGGAGAGAGAGAGAGAAGACAAGGGGAATGGAGGGAGGGAAAAGTACAGTTGTGTACACTTACCATAAATGTAGATGTTCGAGTGTATTCACTGTTGCAGTCATTACATTTGGGTAATCTGCTGGCAGGTTGCCCTCAGTCGGCCTGATTAACAAAGTCTTGGGTCCTGCGTCGGTTGCTGTCCCTTCTTCCATGATGTCTGGTCATCAGGGGTATAAAACATGCAGCTGCCATTACATCAGTTTTTTCTTGCCCCAGATGTCAGGTGCCCCCCAAATGTGGAGGGGGAAAAAAAAAAAAAAAATATATATATATATATATATATATATATATATATATATATATATATATAAAATTTAAAACACAAATAATATACCTCCAAACAAAAGCAAATACACCAAAAAGGCTTTTAAGCATAGTAAAAGAAAGGAGAGGTATAGTAAGAGAAAAACAGAGGGCTGGAGGGTGGGTAACCAGGACTGCAACAGTGAATACACTCGAACATCTACATTTATGGTAAGTGTACACAACCATACTATGTTCTTCGTGTTTCACTGTTGCAGTCATTACATTTGGGTAGAATCCCAAAGCTATGGTTGGGAGGCTGGATTTATACAGCATTAGGAGCAGCTATAAGGCCCTGCAGGATAGCAGTGGCAAAGCCAGCTCTAGATTTAAAGATAGGTAAATGGTAATGTTTAGTGAACATATGAACTGAGCTCCAGGTAGCAGCTTCTCGAATGTCTCTGGTAGGAACCCCTCTGAGAAAGGCTGCAGAAGTAGATGCAGCTCTGGTGGAATGAGATCTGATCCCCTTGGGGACAGGTTTACCATGGTGCATACAGCAGAAACAAATACAATGGCTTATCCGTTTGGAAATAGTCTGCTTTGAAATAGCCTTTCCCTCTGCCCCTGCAGCAAATGCCATCAATAGTTGTTCAAATTTTCTTAGAGATTTTGTCCTGTTTAAGTAGAATCTAAGTTGTCTGTGTACATCCAATGAATGCAGAATCTGCTCACCCTTGTTCTGTGGATTGGGAAAGAAAGTTGGCAGATGAATAGTCTGATTAAAAGTCACACTGGATACCACCTTAGGCATGAAAGATGGACTGGTCCTGAGAGCCACCCTGTCCGGATGAAAAATAATGAAAGGCGCCACTGTCATAAGAGCCTGTAATTCTGAAATCCTTCTAGCTGAAGTGACTGCTAAAAGGAAAGCCGTTTTCCAGGAGAGAAATTTTAGGTCTGCAGTAGCAGCTGGATTAAAAAGAGGGAGAGTGAGTTTTTCCAAAACAAAATTGAGGTCCCATGCAGGAGTTGATGCTCTTCTGGGAAGTTTAAATTTTTGGCCCCTCTTAGATACTGCTTTAGCAGAGGATGAGAGAAGAGGATAGGTTCTGTGCTGTAATAAGCTGAAATGGCAGAGGCATGGATTTTTATGGAAGAAAAAGATAGGCCCTTGTGAAGCATCTCAGTTAAGTATTGTAGAATCTGAGGAATATTGGGCATTGCTGTGCTTATTCCTTGTGATTGGTTCCAGGCACAGAATCTTTTCCATTTGTCAGCATAAGATTTTCTAGTACTAGGCCTTCTAGCCTCCAAAATGACATCCATCACAGGTTTGGCTGAGGGATGCCAAGGGTGAAATTAGTTGATTAGCCATGCTGCAAGATTCAAAGTTTGGAGGTGAGTATGCAGAATTTGGTAGTTCTGCTGAGACAGTAGGTAAGGTGTTTGCAGTAGGTGCCACGGAGGAAGTTGTGACAGATTGTGCAGGAGTGGGTACCAGTGTTGGCGAGGCCAGTCTGGAGCAATCAGAATCATTTTTGGTTTGTCCTGCCTGACTTTTAGTAGAACTTTGGAGAGCAGAGGCAGAGGGGGGAAAAGCATAGATGATAGGTTTTCCAGCTGAATGACAGAGCATCCACTTTCCAAGCTTTTTTTGTGATGACTTCTTGTGCAGAATTTGTCCAACTGATAGTTTTGGGATGAGGCAAAAAGATCTATGTCTGGGCTCCCCCACTTACATGTCAACGTGTTGAAAACTTGTGGTTCCAGTTTCCATTTGTGTGGGTCCATAAGATTTCTGCTTAGTTCGTCTGCCAGAGTATTTAGTTTTCCTGGCAGGAACTGAGCTTGTAGTTGTATTTGATAGGTCAAGGCCATGTTCCACAATGCCATGGCTAGTCTGCAAAGGGGGTAGTAATGTGTACCCCCCCTCCGCTTGTTTATGTACCACATAACTGTGGTAGTGTCTGTCTTGATCATTAGTTGTCCTGGATGAAGGTAGTCCTTGAAGGCTGTCAGTGCATTCTATACAGCTAGCTTCTCTTTCTGATTGATATGTAGGTGCATTTGATTTGGACTCCATTGGCCCTGAATGCACTTTCCTGCCAGATGAGTCCCCCAAGCATAGTCTGATGCGTCTGTAGTTAGGGTTTGGTCGGCAGGGGGTGGAGTGAATGGCAGTCCCTTCTTTTGGTCGCAGGCCTCTGCCCACCATAGGAACTCTAATTGCAGGCAAGGTATAATAGGAATCATTGTTTCCAGGCTGTGACAATGTTGACTCCATAAACTTTTTAAGTACCATTGAAGTTTCCTCATATGCAGTCTTGCATATGGAATTAGAAGAATGCAGGAGGCCATGAACCCCAAGGCTTGCAGAATTTGTCTTGCAGATAGCAGGGTTTTTGTGGCCACCTGTTTGAAGTAAGTCACCAATTGAATTTGCTTTTCTGGCGTAAGGTAAGTCATCTGGGCAGTTGTATTCAAGCTTGCACCCAGTAATGTAATTTTTTGAGAGGGTACCAGTTGTGATTTCTTTTCATTTATGGTGTACCCTAGACAAGTTAGAACCCTCTTTACAAACGCCAGATGCTTTAGAAGAATGTCCTTGTTTTCTGCCTGAATTAGACAATCATCCAGGTATGGATACATTTGAATATCTCTTTGCCTGCAAAATGCAATTACTGGGTGCAGTAGATAAGCCAAAGGGCAGTGCAGATTACTGGTAATGCAAGTAGCCTGCTTTGAAGCGGAGGTATCTTCTGCAAGATTCCCTGACTGGGACATGCAGGTATGCCTCTTTTAAGTCTATTACCAATCAGGCATCTTTGCTAAGCATAGGTAGTAATTGTTGAAGAGTCAGCATCTTGAATTTTGGAATGTCCAGAAATGTGTTTAGAGTGGATAAGTCCAGAATTGGACGCCATGATTTGTCTTTTCTGGGTACCAGGAAAAGTCTTGAATAGAACCCTTGTCCCTTTTCCTCTTCTGGCACTGGTTGAATAGCCCCCATGTTCATGAGGGACAGAACTTGTTTCTGGGCCTCTGCCCACTGATTTGGGGGCAGATCTGGCCATCCATTTGGGATTGGCAATGTGTGGAAATGAAATCTGTATCCCTGGAATACTATATTTAAAACCCACTTGTCCTGGGCAATAAGTTGCCAGTTTCTTGCATGAAGTGCCAGTTTTCCCCCCAAAGGGGCGGCTAAAAGGTAAGTGCTTGGTGACTGTAGAGGGAAGTCACTGAGACTGTTTACCATAGGGAGGTGCCTTGTTGTTTCCAGATTTGGAGGTAGAGGCACCCCATTGTTTTGTTCTAAAAGTTCCTTGTGACTAAAACCTGGAGCCTTTGGAATGTCTGCATTTGACTTGAGCGGCTCTCGAGGGGACTGGAAAGGACCAGTTCTTAGTAGACCAGTGCCTACTAAATCTTGGAGGTTGCACTTGTAAGAAATTTTTCACAGTTTGCATAGATTTAGCTTTATCTTCCATCTTTTTTAACACTTCTTCAGCCTTATTACTAAAGAGACGGTCCTGTTGTAAAGGAGCATCCAACAATTTTGCTTTAACACAGTCTGGCAGAGTTTGCTCTTGGAGCCAAGCATGCCTTCTTAGCACAGATGCAGTTACAGCAGCCCTGCAAGAGGCCTCCAAGAAATCAAAACCACATTGCAAATTATGTTTTCCAACTTGTTCAGCTGAATGTAATAAATCCTGCAAATCTTTATTTTCCACACAGTCAGAGATTAACATCATTTTCTGTTTAAGTAGTCCCATGATATGCTATTGATATTTAAGCACATGAAATTGACAGTTTAAAGCCCTGATTGCCAAGGTTGCAGACATGTAAACCTTCTTACCCCATCTATCCAGTGCCCTGGAATCTCTATCAGAAGGGGTAGGATTTTTAGCAATAGAGGCCTTAATGCCCTTGGGACCCTGAGAAATGGTTTCTGGATCAGCAATAGGATTTTTGAAAAGGAATTTGTGGGAGTCAGGAACCTTGTAGCATCTCTGTCTGGCTTACAAGGAGCCGGAGGCAGAGAATCAGGAGTCATACTAGATTCTGAAAAAACATCATCAACAATGTCTAGAACAGGAGGTATAGCCAAAGGCCTATGCTGAGGAAGAAGAAGAAAATTCCCAAGTCTCTGTTTAGATTCAGAGAAATCCTGATTTTCCCAGTGGAAATGTTCCCTTAAGGTATGTAAAGTTTCCTCAAAAGAAAAATCCTCAGGGGGAGAAGCAGAAGGAAAGGCATCTTCTGCATCGGAGTCTTCATAAGTAGGAATAGACAAATCCTGTTCATTAGAAGAGTCAGAAGAAATAGAATCCTGTTCAGAAGATTCATAATCAATGTCTTGCCTAGGCCTCTTAGAAGGAGGGGGTTGGCTACCCCTGATCAGAGTAATTAAATCTTCAGCCATTTTGATCATTTGTTTTTTTAGGCATAGGGGCCTGCATATGTGGCCCATGCATCGTTTTTTTAGACATAGATTAAGATTTTGATAATAAAATCAAAACTTTAATAAAAAGAATATAACATAAAATAAGCAGTCCTCAGTCTTCCGATAGGCGCTTTCGGCAAATAAGCCTTCCTCAGATCGTATAAAAAGGACTGTTCAGCTTTTGTATTTATAAGGCATCACAGCCATTCCTCATTTAGTTCTCTGACTCGCCCTTGTTGCAAACCAAAAGGAGGCCAACTAGCAGAGAGGTATAATTTCCTTCATTGTAATTAAAGGGGCAGTGCTTCTCTTTACTATAGGACTGTATATGAGAAAATTAATAGCTATGGATGTGAATACATTATATGAATGAAGCAACATTCAAGTAAACTTGCTAATCATATTCCTTCTATTCTTAAGTGCAGGTTTTAATGGCACAATAGTATTCAAGCCTGGTGATCTGTTTGCTCTTAAATTAATTATCCAGCATGTTTCCCTTAGCTCTGCAATTATGAACATCACCTCCTCTTGTGGTTTGATAGACTGCCTCTATGGCCTTAAATACAAAGTAATGAGAAGGATACTGTGCTACGTGGGCTGCTAAGGCATTATTGGGATCTTTCTGTTTGATGTCCCTCAAATGTCTGAGGATACGTTCCTTAAGACGTTGATCTGTTTTGCCAACATAGAAAGCACTACATTGGCAGCAAGTCGCTAAGTATATGATGTGGGAACTAGTACAATCAGCACAGACATTAAAATTGTACTGTTGCCTGGAGTATGGATGTACAAAAACATGCTGATTGTACTAGTTCCCACATCATATACTTAAGAGTACAGTATCCTTCTCAAATGTAATAACTGCAACAATGAAACACGAAGAACATGCAGGTCTTCAACAGTGAATGCACTCGAACATCTACATTTATGGTAAGTGTACACAACTGTACTATGGTCTTCATGTTTTACTGTTAGAGTCATCACATTTGGGTGGATTCCCAAAGCTGAAGAAATGCGTGGAGGCAGACAAGAAGACTGGGTGCTGGCTAGGATGCCCTGCAAGACTGCGGTGGCAAAGCCTGCCCTGGATTTGGAGAAGATAGGCAGATGGTAATGCTTGGTGAAGGTATGAAGAGATGTCCATGTTGCAGCCTCAGGGATGTCTCTGATGGGGACTCCTCTGAGGAAAGCTGCAGAGGTGGAGGTTGCTCTGGTGGAATGTGTTCTGACCCCCCTTGGGGGAGGTTTCCCATGCTGTTTGTAGCAGAAATGGATGCAATGTGCTATCCATTTGGAAATTGTTTGTTTGGATATGGCCTTGCACTCTGCTCCTGCAGCTAAGCTGCCTAGCAATTCATCAGTTTTTCTAAAAGATTTAGTCCTGTCTAGGCAGAATCTGAGCTGTTTCTGCACATCTAGTGTGTGCAGAATCCTTTCCTCCTTGTTTTGTGGGTTAGGGAAAAAGGTGGGCAAATGAATGGATTGGTTGAGAGCCACACTGGACACCACTTTTGGCATGAAGGATGGGTTAGTCCTGAGGGTGACCCTGTCAGCATGGAAAATGAAGAAGGGCTTTACAGTCATAAGTGCTTGTAGCTCTGATACTCTTCTAGCTGAAGTGATGGCCAGAAGCAAGGCGGTCTTCCAACAGAGAAATTTAACTCTGGTGAAGCCGCAGGTTCAAAGGGGGGCAGGGTGAGCTTCTCCAACACAAAGTTTAGGTCCCAAGCTGGGGTAGGAGCTCTTCTGGGTGGTCTCAAGTTGTTGGCCCCTCTTAGGAACTGTTTGATGACAGGGTATGAGAAAAGAGGTGGCTCTGTGCTGAAATGAGCAGAGATGGCAGAGACATGAATTTTAATAGAAGAGATGGATAGACCCCTGTGTAGTAGGTCTGCCAAGTAATCCAGGATGAGAGGTAGAGAGGGCTGTGACGTTCCGGCTCTTTTAGCCTGGATGCAGGTGCAAAACCTTTTCCACTTGTCAGCATAAGACTTTCCAGTGCTGGGGCGTCTGGCCTCACGTATAACATCTAGAACTTGTTTGCTAAGACTGGCAGCTTGAGGAGAGGTCAGGGAATAAGCCAGGCTGCCAGACTGAGGATCTGCAATTGGGGATGCATGAATTCTCCATTCTTCTGGGTCAGGAGTGTTGGGATCTGAGGTAGGTTCCATGGTGGCAGGGGTAACAGGCTGCACAGCAGTGGGTACCAGTGCTGACATGGCCAGTCTGGGGCAATCAGGATTGTCCTCGGTTTTACCTCCCTTATTTTGAGCAGTACCCTTGAAATGAGTGGTAGAGGGTGAAATGCATAGACCGAGATGTTTACGCACTAGATGGATAGAGCATCCACTTTCCAGGCCTTGCCTTGAGGTTCCCTGGTGTAGAATTTGCTGAGCTGATGACTGGAGTGGGAGGCAAAGAAGTCGACCTTTGAGGTGCCCCATTTCTGGGTTACAAAAGTGAAGGTTCTTTGGTCTAGCTGCCACTCGTGTGGGTCTACCAGGTTTCCCCTTAAGTTGTCTGCCAGAGAGTTTAGAGAGCCTGGGAGGAATTGTGCTAACAGGTGTAGTTGCATGGCTGAGACCATGTGCCAAAGGGTCATGGCGAGCCTGCACACAGGATAAGAGTGAGTCCCTCCCTGCTTGTTGATATACCACATCACTGTGGTATAGTCTGTTTTGATAAGTAGAGGCCCCGGGGAGAGTAGGGGTCTGAAAGTTGTCAGGGTGTGCTGAACAGCTAACATCTCTTTTTGGTTGATGTGCAGATGTATTTGAGTTGGGCTCCATTGGGCCTGAATGCACCTGCCGTCCAGGTGTGCACCCCAGGCACAGTCTGATGCATCTGTGGTGAGGGTCTGAGCAGGGTGGGGTTGTGAGAAGGGAAGTCCCTTTGTTGTGGTAGCATGCTGCTGTCCACCAAAGAAAATCTTTCCTTAGACAAGGTATCATTGGTATAAGAGTTTCCAGGTCTTAACAGTGCTAACACCAAAGGCTTTTTAGGTACCACTGTAGTTTCCTCATATGCAGTCTGGCATATGGAATGAGTAGAATGCAAGAAGCCATGAACCCTAGAGCTTGCAGGGTTTTCCTTGCAGATAACTGGGTCCTGGTGGCTAGTTGAAAGAAGCAGGCTGCCAGGTAGGATTGTTTTTCTGGTGTAAGGAATGCCATCTTGGATGCTGTGTCCAGGCTTGCTCCCAGGAATACAATTTTATGCGTGGGTACTAGTTTGGATTTCTTTTCGTTGATAGTATACCTCAGGGAGGTCAGCAGGTCCTTTACAAAGGTCAGGTGCTTTAACAGCTTTTCCTGTCTGCCTGAAACAGGCAGTCGTCTAAGTATGGATAAATTTGAATATTTCTTTGTCTGCAAAAAACAATGGCAGGAGCCAGACATTTTGTGAAAACTCTAGAAGCAGTGGATAAGCCAAAGGGAAGCGCAGAGAACTGAAAGTGCAGTGATCCTGCCCTGAAACATAGGTATTTCCGGCATGATTCCCTGATTGGGATGTGTAGGCAGGCCTCTTAGGTCTAGGGTGGCTAATCAAGCATCCTTGGAAAGCATAGGTAGAAGCTGCTGGAGCGTGAGCATTTTGAATTTTGGTATCACCAGAAAGGTGTTTAGAATGGATAGGTAGAGGATGGGGTGCCATGTGCCCTCTTTTCTGGGTACCAGGAAGAGTCTGGAGTAGAAACCTTGGCCTATCTGTTCTGCAGGAACATGCACTATTGCCCTCATAGAGAGCAGGGAAAGAACTTGCTTTTTGGCCTATGCCACTGGTTTGGGGAAAGATCTGGGAACCCTTCTGGGGTTGGCAAAGTGTGGAAATAAAACATTTGTATCCCTAGGACACTATGTTGAGGACCCAGCGGTAGTGGGTAATGGTGGACCAGTTGCTTCCGTGGAAGGAGAGTTTTCCTCCTAGGGGCAAGAGCAGGTGGGCAGAGGGAGGGGGTGGAAGTGTAAAGTCATTGTGAGTTCTTACCACCAGGGGCACTCCCTGGTTTTGAAGAGAAGAAACTCCATTGCTTAGACTGCATTCCCTGGGGCTGATGCCTGTGGGGCCTGCTTCCCCTGGGTCTGGGCTGATCTGACCTGGAGGGGGCAGGAAAGGACCAGTGCTTGGAGGGGCCTACTGAACCTCGGTGGCTTGACCTGTAAGAACTCTTTAACTGTCTGCACAGATTTAGCTTTTTCTTCCATCTTTTTTAAGACCTCTTCTGCCTTGGTGCCAAATAAGTTGTCTTTGTGCAAGGGTGCGTCAAATAATTTGGATTTGACATGGTTTGGCAAGGTCTGTTCCTTAAGCCAAGCATGTCTTCTAAGGACAGAACCAGTGACTGCTGCTCTGCAAGATACTTCTAGGGCGTCAAAACCACATTGTAAGATGTGCTTAGTTACCTGACTTGCAGAATGCATTAACTCTTGTAACTCTATTTTCTGCACAAGAAGGGAAAGAAGATATTTTTTGTTTGAGGAGTTCCATGGTATGTTGCTGATATTTCAGCATATGGAACTGACAATTTACTACTCTAATAGCAAGAGTAGCAGAAGTGTATACCTTTTTACCCCATCTGTCTAAATCTCGGGAATCCCTATCTGAGGGGTTGGGATTCTTAGCTGAAGTTGCTTTGATTCCTTTACGTCCTTGAGCGATGACCTCGGGGTCAGCAGTAGGATTTTTAAAAAAGAAATTTGAGAGAGTCAGGGACTCTTATAGTACCTGTCAGGTTTCCTGGGAGCAGGAGGGAGGCTGTCAGGGGTCAGACTGGATTCCATAAAAATATCATCCACAACATCCAGGACAGGAGGAATGGCCAGAAGTCTGTGCTGTGGAAGATCTAAGAATTCTGAGTCTCTTTTTTGACTAAGGATAACACTGACATTCCCATTGGAAATGCTCCCTTAAAGTATGTAGAGTTTCCCCAAAGGAAAAGTCCTCGGGTGGAGAGGCTGAAGGGATGGATTCCTCTGCATCAGAATCCTCATAAGCAGAGAGAGGATGCATATCTTCATATTCAGATGCATCAGAGTCATTGGACTCCTGTTCAGATAAAACTACTGGGGACAAGTCTCTTTCTTTTGGAAGGGGTACCTTGGCTTCCACTAATAAGCATTATAAGATCTTCTGCCATTTTAAGCATTTGAGATCGAGACAAGGGAGCAGGTGCCTGAGCTTGGGTCATCGTTTACTTGGCTGTGGTCTGTACCCTGGGCCTTAGAAATGCGATTGTTTTCGAAAGAACTGTAGATGCGAAAGAAGTCGTGGGTCTGTGTCGATTATCGGTAGTGCAAAGTACTTCCTCAGAAGCCAGTGCCTGCTCAGTGGCTCCGGACCCATCCAAGGTAGAGACATCCGCATGATCCTTAGTTGAAGGAGAGTCTCGTGGCATACCGGACTCCGAAAGGGTCTCGGTAGCGGCCTGTGAATCCACAGACGTGGGCATCAGGGGCTGCTAAAGCACCTCACTGAGGACCGTAGAACTGACGACTAGCTTAACGGAAGCGTCATTGGCAGTCTTGAACCTGTGCTGTCCGTCTCTGTCTTTATCCTTACGTTTTTTCTGAAGATCTGTTCTCAGATGGCTTACTGAAGCCATATCGGAATTCGAGGACTGAGAGCGAAAATATCTAGCTATAATAAGGGCCTGATGACGTATAGTTCTGGTGTTGAACAAAGCACAAAAGCGACAGCAGGGGACGTTGTGGTCTGGGCCTAAACAAGTGACGCAGTAAGAATGAAAGAATCGGTGTGGTATTTGTTTTCCACAGGCGAGACAATTAACTTTTTCTGACATTGGTTAAAGCAAGAAAAAAGGATCCCCAATGGGGTACTTGGCTTTAGAAGACTTCAACTTCAATTCGGAAACAAAAAACTCAGGTAGCGGCCAACTGGCACTCATGCGAACTGCTTCTACTTCAGGTTCCTCGACAAGAAAGACTGATGTAATGGCGTCGGCTGCCTGATTTTATACCACTGACATCAGTCCTGGAGCGACACCAACTGACGCAGAAATACTAAGCCTCTGGTATTCAGGCCGACTGAGGGCTACCCTGGCAGGGATAACCCAAATGTGATGACTGCAACAGTGAAAAACAAAACATCTTATTTTACCTGGGCATTTAAGTGGAATTGTCCCCACACAAAATCTGGCATCTTTCTAATATCAGAAGTTTCTGGTCAAGGACTTCTATTTTTAGCTTTTTTAAGAGTTACTTTAGTAAGAAAACATACTGCATATGTAAACATTGTGTATTTTATCTAAAAGTTTAATGTCAGGCAGTGTTTTATTTGGGCAGGAACTGCTACATAGTATGTTGGAGCTGTTTTTTTCACTGTGTGACAACTTACCTGCTATTTTTTCTGTCAGACTAATGTGTTTCCTGAGAGCATTTTAGTGTGCTGTGAATGCATTACAATGTTGGGGAAAGTACAGTTTTGTACCTACCATAAATGTAGATGTCCGAACTGGATAGCATCTGCAGTCATAACAGCTGGGTTGTCCTGTCGTCAGGCAGCCCGTCAGTCGGCCGGATTCCAAAGTCCGGGTCCGGCTTCGGCTGATGTCGCTCTCCATCCGACGTCATCTCTGTTGGACTTCGGGTATAAAGGCATCAGCCGACGCCATTTTCCTCAGTGTTTCTTGCCCCAGATGCCAGAAGCCCTCCTGAAGGCTAAAAATTTTGGATTGATGCCAATGTCTCCAAAAGAATAGAGGTCACCACAAAAATAAGCATGTATGTACATATATACAAACAAATACACCATAAAAGACTCCCCCCCATCAGCTAGCTATTAGGAGGGTAAACACCCTAGGAGTACCACAGAGGGGAAGGAGGGAGGGTAATCCTGACTGCAGATGCTATCCAGTTCGGACATCTACATTTATGGTAGGTACAAAACTGTACTATGTCCTTCATGGATGCATCTGCAGTCATAACAGCTGGGTAGAATACCATAGCCAACTAGGGGAGGAGGATAAAGGTAGATTATGGTGTGTTTAGGATCCCTTGCAGAACAGCAGTGGCAAACCCTGCTCGGGATCTGGAATATAAAGGCAAATTATAATGCTTGGCAAATGTATGCACGGAGGTCCAAGTAGCCGCCTCAATAATGTCTTTGGTAGCCACTCCTCGTAAGAAGGCTGTGGTAGTGGCTGTTGCCCTTGTAGAATGAGGTCTTATGTTCTGTGGAATTGGTTTTCCATGGAAGGAGTAACAGAATCGTATGCAATTTCCTATCCATTTGGAGATTGTCTGTTTGGAAATAGCTTTTCCCTCTCTTCCTGCTGCATAGGCCACAAAAAGTTGGTCAGTCTTTCTGCTGCTTTTGGTTCTGTCCAAGTAGTAGCGTAGCTGTCTATGTACATCCAAGGTATGCAGTATTCTTTCCCCTCTGTTTTGTGGGTTGGGAAAGAAGGTAGGTAGGTGGATTGCCTGGTTTAAAGACACTCTGGATACCACCTTAGGCATAAATGTTGGATTAGTCCTCATGGATACTCTATCTTGGTGGAAGATTAGGAAGGGTTGCACTGCCATTAAGGCCTGTAGTTCTGAAACCCTCCTTGCTGATGTAATTGCCAGTAGGAAAGCAGTTTTCCATGACAGGTGTTGTAAGTCTGCTGTTGCTGCTGGCTCAAAGGGTGATAGTGTCAATTTTTCTAGTACGAAGTTTAAGTCCCAAGCTGGTAATGGTGGTTTTCTTGGAGGTTTTACATTCTTGATTCCTCTGAGAAATTGTCTGAGCAGAGGGTGTGGAAAAACAGGTGGATCAAAGCTGTATTCTGCTGAAATAGCTGATGCATGTATCTTGATGGAGGAGTAGGACAGGCCTGAATGGAGAAGTTCAGCCAGATACTCCAGGATGTTAGGCATATCTATGTTTGACACATCTTTTCCTCTTTCAGAACTCCAACTGACAAACCTTTTCCATTTTCCAGCGTAATTCCTTCTTGTTGAAGGTCTGCGTGCTTCAAGAATAATGTCTTTAACTCTTTGGGAAAGTTCTTGATTAGCTGCTGCTATGTGATGTTCCATGCAGTCAGTTGTAAGGTTTTCAGGTTTGGATGCATGGTGCTGTAGTTGTTCTGAGTTAGCATCAAAGGCATCAGCGGTATTGGCCACATATTGTTCAGAGACAAGCTCCTTAGTAGTGGATACCAGTGTTGTCTTGGCCAGTTTGGAGCTATCAGGATTATCCTTGGATGTTCTTCCTTGATTTTTAGGAGTACTTTGTGTATCAAGGGGAGAGGTGGGAATGCATAAACTGTTAGGCCCTTCCAGCTGAAGGAGAGCGAATCCACTTTCCATGCTAGTGGGTGAAATGTCCTTGTGCAGAAATTTTGAGTTGGTGATTGTGAGGAGATGCAAATAGATCTATCTGAGGCATTCCCCACTTCTTTGTAATGGTCCTGAAGATGTCCGGGTGCAGGTGCCATTCGTGAGCATCTGATGTGGTCCTGCTTAAAATGTCCGCTAGAGTATTTTCTTTTCCTGGCACAAATCTTGCTTGCAGCTGGATGTTGTAGCTGAGTGCCAGGGTCCACAGTTCCAAAGTCATTCTGCATAGAGGGTATGAATGAGTGCCTCCCTGTTTGTTGATGTACCACATGACTGTGGTGTTGTCTGTCCTTATCAACAGCTGTCCCTCTTTGAGAAATGGTCTGAACCTTTGGATAGCCAGTTTTACAGCCAGCATTTCTTTTAGGTTGATGTGCAGGTGAAGTTGATCCTGAGTCCACAATCCTTGCACGCATTTGTCCAGCATGTGTGCCCCCCATCGTAGGTCTGAAGCATCTGTTGTAATGCTCTGGCTTGCTTGACATCTGTGAAAGGGAAGGCCTGGGTTGGACCGGCATGTCTGGGCCCACCATAGGAACTCCTGTTTTAAGCATGGAATTAGTGGGATTTCTGTTTCGAGGCTGTGCCTGTGTTGGGACCATAAATTCCGTAGGTACCACTGTAGTTTTCTCATATGTAGTCTGGCAAATGGAACCAAAATTATGCATGATGCCATGAAGCCCAAGGCCTGCAGAACTCTTCTTGCTGTTAATTTGTTCAGCTTTGTTAGTGACAAGAAGTAAAGAGGGAGTTCTTTTTGTTTTTCTGTAGTTAGGAATGCCATTTGTCTCACTGTGTCCAATTCCGCTCCCAAGAATGTCCTTGTTTGGGATGGTATCAGTCTTGACTTTTGTAGATTGACTGTGTATCCCAGTGCTTGTAGCAAGTAAATGACCCTTTGCAAATCTGTTGTCAACTTGCTTTTGTTGTCCCTTGTAGCAGGCAGTCGTCCAGGTATGGGTAAATATGAATTCCCTGTAGTCTGCAGTATGCGATTACTGATGCCAGGCATTTTGTGAATACTCTGGGCGCAGTAGATAAGCCAAAAGGCAATGCTGAGAATTGATAGTGCTCTGATCCTGCAAGAAATCTGAGGTATCTTCTGCAGATTGGTCGAATAGGGATGTGCAGGTATGCCTCCTTGAGATCTAGAGTTACCAGCCAACACTCCTTGCCCAGCATGGGAAGAAGTTGCTGTAGGGTCAGCATTTTGAATTTTGGGACAATGATGTATGTATTCAAGGTGGACAGGTCGAGAATTGGTCTCCAACTGTTTCCTTTCTTGGGACTAGGAACAGTCTGGAGTAGAACCCTGTCCTTGCTCTGCTGCAGGCACTTTTTCCACAGCTCTCATGTTTGCTAACTCCATTATCTGTTGTAAAGCTTCTGTTTTTGATTTGGAGGTAGATTTGGCATTCCTCTTTGACTGGTATAGTGTGGAAGTGGAATCGGTAACCTTGATGTATAATTTGCAGAATCCACTTGTCTTTTGTTATGTGGTGCCAGTTCTTTGCAAATAAAGTTAACCTTCCGCCTAGTGGAGCTGCTATTTGCTCCCTGGTAGGCGGTTTTAGGAGTAAGTCACTGTGGCTGTGTTGAAGAAGAGGCAGTGGCTGCGTCTGTGCCTCTGTTGTTACCTTGCCACTGTCGTCCTCTGTAGGCACTTCCTCTGGTTTGGTTTCTGCCTCTGGAACGTCTATTCCTGCCCCTTTGAAATCTTGTGGAGTCAGGAAAGGACCAATTCTTGGCAGGCCAGTTCCTGCTAAACCTTGGGGGTTGAACCTGCAGGAAATCTTTAACAGTTTGAACTGATTTTGCCTTCTCCTCCATTTTCTTCATAACCTGCTGTGCAGGTGCACCAAACAAACTTGTCTTATCCATAGGAGCATCTAACAATTTAGCTTTAACATGATCTGGTAGAGCTTGCTCCTTTAGCCATGCATGCCTTCTTATCACTGTGCCAGTCATGGCTGATCTAAATGAAGCCTCCAGTGCATCATAGCCACATTTTAAGGAATGGTTACTAACCTGTTGTATGTTATTTACCATTTCTAATACATATTTCTTGTCAAGAGCTTCATCAGTGGTTAATTTTTTAGTTAACTGATCCAGCATAAACTCTTGGTATTGAATCATGTGAAACTGGCAGTTTAAAGCTCTAGCTGAGAGAGTAGCTGAAGTGTATACTTTTTTACCCCATCTGTCTAATGCCCTTGCTTCCCTTTCAGAAGGAGTAGGGTTTTTAGCTAAGGTCGCAGCAACTGCCTTGGGACCCTGGGATATAGTTTCTGGGTCTGCAAGGGGGGCCTTGTAAAGGTGGTGATGAGTGTCAGGCACCCTGTAAAATCTGTCTGGTTTGGCAGGGGCTGGGGGTAATGAGTCTGGAGCAGAGCAGACATCATTAAAAGCGTCATCTACCACAGAAAGAACAGGAGGTATAGCTAAGGGCCTGTGTTGTGGAAGGTGCAGAAAAGTTCTAAGTCTTTTCCGGGAGTCTGAGAATTCTTGTTGCTGCCATTGGAACTGCTCTCGCATGGCATGCAAGGTTTCCCCAAAGGAGAATTCTTCTGGAGGGGAAGCAGCTGGAATGGATTCTTCAGCATCAGAATCCTCAAAATTAGAGAAAGGAGCCTCTGGCAGGTCAGTAATGTCTGATTCATCTGCAGAATCATCAGAGGACACTGGCTCAGGGGGCTCTGCCCTAGGTCTCTTATCTGGGGGCTGAGAGGCCCTGTCTGGGTGAGGTTGAGATCCTCTAATTAAAGAAATCAAATCTTCTGCCAAGGTGAGCATTTGGGAACTAGAAGAGGGCCTGGATGAGGGTGGTTTAACAGGCACTGATTTGGTAGACTTGGCTGCTTTAGCCCTGGCGAAGGCCTTAATGGACATGGCTGCTGGAGGCCTAGCAGCACCACGTGCTGGGGTAGAGACATCCAGGGGAATGGTGTCTGATAAGTCAGTGGGTAAAGTTTCAGAGGCCGATTCAAGAATTGTAGCAGGGGCCTCAAGTGTAGAGATAGGTTCGGCTGTACCTAGATCAGTTTTCTCGGTTTCGCCGAAACCGAGACACTCATGATTTGCTTAAGCGTGGTTTCAGCGAAACCGCGGACCGCGAGTGTCGGTCTTTTTCTTTGCGTTTTTTGGCAGAAAGTGTAGTCGGAGGTTCCGACGACATAATGTAAGCAAAGTCAGAACCGAAAAACTGTTCTGCAAACTCCGACCGACGCCTAAGCGTTCGTCGGTTGAAGGAAGCACAGGCCGAACAGGCTGCTACGTCGTGGGCTGGGCCTAAACAAGGCAGACAGTAAGAATGGAAATCTTTATGAGGTATTTGTTTCCCACAGGTTAAACAATTATTAACTTTTTCTGACATCGGCTGAGGCAAGAAAGAGTCCCCAACGGGGTACTTAGCTTTAGAAGTCTTCGAAGTAGTATTCGGTAGAAAAAATCTCTGGATCCGACCGACCGGCACTTGCGAACCGCTTCTGCTTCGGGCGCCACGCGGCAAGAAAGACTGAGGAAAATGGCGTCGGCTGATGCCTTTATACCCGAAGTCCAACAGAGATGACGTCGGATGGAGAGCGACATCAGCCGAAGCCGGACCCGGACTTTGGAATCCGGCCGACTGACGGGCTGCCTGACGACAGGACAACCCAGCTGTTATGACTGCAGATGCATCCATGAAGGACATCCCTGTAAGTGTGCTGCTTATGAACACAATCTGACAACTTAGCTTCTGACTGACTCATTCCAGAGAAGCTTACTTTATCTGAAACATTCTCCTCCGTCACAGCACAGACACTAAACTTGTTCCTCCTGCTGACTTGCCTTCTTGTTTTTCCTAGACAGAAACAAACTTACCAAAGAGCCCATGCCGGCTCAGTCAGTGCCTTAGCTGATGCTGGGTGATTCTGCATTAGCTAGTAGTCATTTTCTCAGTCCAGTCACTTAAATCTTCTGGTTCCTCTGGTGTAGTCCTTTCAGACACCATAATCCAGGGGTCAGCTATGTCCTCTCTGGCTGTTCTAGTATCCAAACCAGGCAAGATACAATCCATATAGCCTAAAGGCTAATGCAGCAGGGAGAATGATGAACATACAACACTTCTAGGTGATTTCGGTACTGACAGGAAATAAGCCAGAGGTCAAAACAGACATCCACATTTGCAGCTCTTGCCCTCACAAAAATAACACCCTACATGAACAGGGCTCAAAATGTACTCAATGACAGCTCCACACTGTAGAGGTATAAAGCCCTGAGGATGACTGACATCATGGTGGTACAGATGGTTTAAAAACCCAGTGGGAAAACAGGGTTATGTTGCTATGGGGAGTTGGGCACTGACATACATGACATTTATGTGAGGGGCATTACTACAGCAGTACCATTGCTTGCCCACCTGAAGACATCAGTCTGCACTTCAGTGAAGCAGTAAGGTTCAACACCCTTTATAAGCCTCAGTATGACAGCTCCTCACCTTGCTTGGTCCCACTTCAATGCATGGTGGCTTGCACCTCCTAGAATCTGCATATGGGAGAACTGGCCCCACTTCATATATGCAGGCTGGCCCTGAAAGGGAAGTCCTTCTGGCATGGGTCACATCGAGGGGGGGCATCATGATCTGGGGAGATGAGAGAAACAGTATAATATGGGAGCAGGACACAGGGGAACCAGAAGTCAGTGGGCATTAAGAAGCAAAAAAAAAAAAAAAATTAAGAGGGCTTGGTTACTTGATTGCTGATCTCTATATTTAATTGACTGTTCATGGCTGCATAATTCCACTTTTTAAAAAAAGAAATCCCTCTTCAAATCAGCCACACAAGTTGGTTTCTTTATTTGCTACTGTTTGTTGCTGATAGCCTGACACTAAGCGATCAGGTACCTGATGTTGTCAAGGGCTATCATATGGTTCCTTGAGGTGCAATTTCTTGTAATTCACTTGCTGAGCTTACTGGGGTGAAAACAGTGACTGCTCTAGACAGATGCTCACTAACTTGAGTTTCTCCTTTCCACAGTGCTGTAAAAATGGAGCTTGTATACTTATGTTTGGGGTACGGAGGATTGCTTATCTCCTGCAGTTACAATGCATGGGACAGACATGCCATTATAATGAATTGGGCAGATGTGTTTCGATCAGCTGGGACCAAGTAAGTGATTTCCAAGGGACCTCTCTCCGATTCCTCACACTGCAAATGTTGTCTAGTCTTTTTTCATCTCTGGAACACACCACTGATTAAGCTCTTCATTCTATTTGCAAAACTTCATCTGTGGTGGGTTTTATTTATTTGTTTGTTTTCTAGAGAATAGCACTGGATCTCCATGGACTAATTTCAGACTCAACCTGGGAGCAGTGTCTGGTTATGTGACTTGCTCAGTCTCACACAGTTAGGCAATGGAGTCAGGGGAATGGAAACTTCCACCACAGAGCCACAGGAAAAAGGCTCGTTACCAGCACCTTAACCTTCTAAGCCAACTGTCAAACTTGTGCCTTGGTCTTCTCCCACATGGACTACAGCAATGCCTCACACACAGGGCTTCCAGACTGTGAAATTTTATCAACAGCAGATTGTCCAAAACTCCTCAGGCTGGTTACTTAACTTGGATATCATCACACCAGGCCAAACTGTAAGCAAAGCTCTCTTCATCCAAGACTGGACTAGACAGTCAACAGGAGAAGGTACACACTTGCACCACACCACACTCATCACATAGTCCCTCAAAACCTACACCACCAAAACATACACATAGAAACACAAAACACACACCTACATTCACGGAGGGTCCCAATAAAAATCTACGCAAGCAACAGGGACCTCTAAAGCAGAAATGCAAGCAACCCCAACCCCCCCAACACAACCCAAATGACACAGCCCACAAAACTCAGTGTGCCACTCAACCACAGCCCATAAGGCATAACAATGTACCCAACACTCTAGTCATAGGTGACTCTATAGTCAGGCACACTGATGTTCCACTCACCAGGCTAAACAAGGAGAAAGTTACTGTCAGGTGCCTGTTAGGTGCCAGGATCTGCCATATAACGGCATGCACTCAGGTCACTCCACAAGTACAAATATGACTCTGTCATTGCCCATGTTGGTGTGAATGACCTGAGACGTACCGCCCTGGACTACATGAAAAGAGACATGGAGGAGCTGTCCGATCTTGTAGCCCAGGCAGGTATGACCCTAGCCCTTAGTAGCATCCTGCCATCACCCAGAATGATACCACAGTACAAGGACAAAATGATTGACTTCAACAATTGGCTAAGCTTCTGGTGTCATTCTAAGGGGATCCAGTATTTGTCTGCCTGGGATGACATGATCGACAAACCGCGATGCTTTGCCAGAGATGGCCTGCACCTGTCGCCCTTGGGATTCTGGATACTGTTTAAGGCTCTTCCCACCCCTATAGTGCCCTTTTTAGGCAAGGTTCAAATGACAAATTCACCACCGTAACAGGTACAAGCAAGCAAAATCTGAGGGTAATGCTACTTAATGCTAGAAGTCTAAACCTCAAAATGCACTCACTAGAGGCACTCCTTAAAATGGAGAACATTGAAATCTGTGCAGTGACAGAGACCTGGTTCAAGGATCCAGAGAGCACCCCTGCATTACCAGGCTATAATTCATAGATTAGTACTAGACTAACTGCCCTTGCGAGCCATTTTAAGCCTAGCCAATTATCCCTTGTGAGACTCGAACCCTGCACCTTCTGTTTGTAAGGCAAACACCTTAACCATTAGGTCACCCTCCCAACCCTAAATACATAAATGTGCATGTTCGAGTGTATTCACTGTTGCAGTCATCACACTTGGGTTATCTGCCTGCAGGTAGCCCTCAGTTGCCCTGAGTACCAGAGACTTAGCATTTCTGCATCAGTTGCTGTCACTCCAGGACTGACGTCAGGTCATCAGGGGTATAAAAACAGGCAGCCAACACCATTACATCAGTTTTGCAGCCAACACCATTACATCAGTTTTTCTTGCCCCAAATGTCAGGAGCCCCCCAAATAGGGAACTAAGTTATGGTGGGGAAAACACCACCAGTAAAAATACCACTACCAATACCCCTGAAGGGGGTGAGTAATAGGCATAGAGAGGAGAGAAAGGGAGAGAGAGGCAAGGGGGCTGGAGGGAGGGAAACCAGGACTGCAACAGTGAATACACTCGAACATCTACATTTATGGTAAGTGTACACAAACTGTACTACGTTCTTCGTGTTTCACTGTTGCAGTCATCACATTTGGGTAGAGTCCCAAAAGCTGAAGAAGGGTGGAGGCAGTCAAGAAGAGTTGGGACTGGCTAGTATGTCTTGCAGGACTGCTGTTGCAAAACCTGCCCTGGATTTGGAAAAGACCGGCAGGAGGTAATGCTTGGTGAAGGTGTGCACAGAACTCCAGGTAGCAGCTTCCAGGATGTCCCTGGTAGGGACTCCCCTGAAAAATATTGTAGAGGTAAGAGGTTGCCCTAGTGGAATGTGTTCTGACCCCCTGAGGAGTTGGTTTCCCATGGTGCTTGTAGCAGAAATGGATGCAGTGTGCTATCCATTTGGAAACTGCTTGTTTTGAAATGACCTTGCCCTCTGCCCCTGGTGCAAAGCTGACTAGTAAATGGTCAGATTTCCTGAAGGGCTTAGTCCTATCAAGGCAGAATCTGAGCTGTCTGTGCACATCCAAGAACTGCAGGATCCTTTCCCCTTTATTTTGAGGATGAGGGAAGAAATTTGGCAAATGGAATGATTGGTTGAGAGCCACACTGGACACCACTTTACGCATAAAGGAAGGGTTAGTCCCAAGGAAAACCCTGTCAGCATGGAAAATAATGCTTGTAGCTCAGACACTCTTCTAGCTGAAGTGATGGCCAGAAGCAAGGCTGTTTTCCAAGAGAGGAATTTTAACTCTGCTGATGCTGCAGGCTCAAAGGGGGGAAGCGTGAGCTTTTCTAGTACAAACTTAAGCTCCCAAGCAGGGGTGGGTGCTCTCCTTGGTGGCCTTAAGTCGTTTTCCCCTCACAGGAACTGTTTGATAAGAGGGTGAGAGAAGAGAGGTGGTTCAGTGTTGTAATGAGCCGAAATGGCAGGGGCATAGATCTTAATAAAGGAGAAGGATAGGCCCCTGTGGAGTAGATCTGCTAATTAATCCAGGATTAGAGGCAGGGATGGCAGGGTTGTGTCCTCTCCTTTAGATTGAATCCAGGAGAAGTACCTTTTCCACTTATCAGCATAGTATTTCCTTGTACTGGGTCTTCTGGATTCAAGAATGACGTCCAGCACCTGCTTGCTTAGGTTGGTTACTGGGGGAGAATTCAAGGAATAAGCCAGCCTGCAAGATTTAGGGTTTGCGGATGCAAGATCTGTCCCCCCTGCTGAGAGAGCAGGGTTGGGTTCTGGTGTAGGTGCCAGGGTGGCACCGGTGACAGGCTGTGCAGGAGTGGGTGCCAGTGCTGGCATAGCCAATCCAGGGCAATCAGACTTGTCCTTGGTCTCTCCTGTCTTGCATTGAGCAATACTCTTGAGAGAAGGGTCAGAGGGGGAAAGGCATAGATTGAGAGATTTACTAACTGGAAGGATAGGGCATCCACTTTCCAGGCCCTGCTGTGAGATGTCCTGGTGCAGAATTTGCTGAGCTGGTGATTTCAGGGGGAGGCAGAGAGATCCACCTCTGCGGTCCCCCATTTCTGAATCAGAAGGTTGAAGGTGCTCTGCTCTAATTGTCACTCGTGTGGGTCTAGGAGATTTCTGCTTAAGTCGTCTGCCAGTGAGTTTTGTTTGCCTGGCAGGAATTGAGCTTGCAGGTGGACCTGCATGTCCAAGGCCGTGTTCCACAGGGCCATGGCTAGCCTGCAGAGTGGGTAAGAGTGGGTTTCCCCTGCTTGTTGATGTACCACATAACTGTGGTGTCTGTCTTTATTAGCAGGTGTCCTGGTGAGAGTAGGGATCTAAAAGCTGTCAGAGCGTGCTGCACAGCTAGCACCTCTTTCTGGTTGATGTGCAGATGAATTTGACTTGGGCTCCAGTGGCCCTGAATGCACTTGCCGTCCATGTGTGTCCCCCAGGCATAGTCTGATGCATCTGGGGTTAGGGTCTGGGCAGCGTGGGGCTGAGTAAAGGGCAGTCCGTTATTGTGGTTGCGTGCTACTGCCCACCAAAGAAACTCTGTCCTTAGACAGGGTATGATACGAATGATGGTTTCCAGGTCCTGAGAATGTAGGCACCAAAGACTTTTTAAGTACCATTAAAGTTTCCTCATATGCAGTCTGGCATATGGAATTAGTAGGATGCATGAGGCCATGAACCCTAGGGCCTGCAGGATTTTCCTTGCAGATAGTTGGGTTCTGGTGGCCATTTGAGTAAAATAGTCTGTCAGATAGGCTTGTTTTTCTGGAGTGAGGAATGTCATCTGGGATGCTGTGTCCAAGCTTGCTCCCAGGAATACAATCTTTTGACTGGGGACTACTTTTGATTTATTTCCGTTGATGGTGTACCCCAGGGAGGTTAGAAGGTTTTTTTTTTACAAATGTCAGGTGCTGCAACAGCATTTCCTGACTGTCTGCCTGAAACAGGCAGTCGTCCAAGTACAGGTAAATTTGAATATTTCTCTGTCTGCAGTATGCAATGGCTGGAGACAGGCATTTTGTGAATACTCTGGGAGCAGTGGATAAGCCAAAGGGAAGTGCAGAGAACTGATAATGTATAGATCCTGCCCTTAAGCGTAGCTATTTCCTGCATGACTCCCTTATAGGGATGTGCAGATAGGCTTCTTTTAAGTCTAGGGTGACTAACCAGGCATCTTTGGCTAGCATAGGTAGAAGCTGCTGCAGGGTGAGCATTTTGAATTTTGGTACCACCAGGAAGGAGTTGAGAATCGAAAGATCTAGGATTGGGTGCCAAGTGCCCTCTTTTCTGGGTACCAGGAAAAGTCTGGAATGGAATCCTTGACCTACTTGTTCTGCAGGAATAGGTTGAACTGCCCCTTACAGACAACAGGGATTGAACTTGGTTTTGTGCCTCGGCCCAGTGGTTTGGAGGAAGGTCTGGGAACCCTTTTGGGGTTGACAGTGAGTGGAAGTAAAATTTTTACCCCTGGGATACAATGTTGAGGACACATCTGTCTCTGGTGATGGAAATCCAGTTTTTCACACGAAGGGCAAGTTTTCCTCCTAGGGGCACCAGCAATTGGGCAGAGGTGGGGAGTGGAGTTGAGAAGTCATTGGGAATTCTTTCCGTAAGGGGTGTCTTAGTACTCCCTGCTTTAGAGGTGGAGGCACTGCCTACTGAATCTAGGAGGCTGTACTTGCAAGAATTATTTGACTCTGTGCATAGATTTAGCTTTTTCTTCCATCTTTTTAAGAACCTCTTCTGCTTTGGTGCCAAACAGATTGTCCTTGCTCAAAGGAGTGTCTAACAACTTTGATTTGACATAGTCTGGAAAGGTCTGCTCCTTAAGCCAAGCATGCCTTCTTAGTACAGAACCAGTGACTGCTGCCCTGCAAGAAGCTTCTAGGGCGTCAAAGCCACACTGCAATGTATGCTTGCTGACTTCGCTTACAAAATGCATAAGCTCTTGCAATTCTTTATTTTCTGCAGTCTGTAAAAGTAGCTATTCTTTGCTTAAGTTCCATAATATGTTGTTGGTACTTCAGCATGTGAAACTGACAATTCAAAGCCCTAATGGCGAGAGTTGCAGAGGTATATACTTTCTTACCCCATCTATCCAAAGCTCTGGAACCCCTGTCTGAAGGGGTGGGATTCTTAGCTGTAGTTGCTTTGATACTTTAGGCCCCTGGGAAATGACCTCTGGGTCAGCAGTATGATTTTTGAAAAGGAATTTGTGAGAGTCAGGTACTCTGTAGTACCTGTCTGATTTCCTAGGAGCAAGTGGATTCCATAAAGACATCAACAACAACTTCCAGGACTGGCGTTATTGCTAAAGGCCTATGCTGTGGCAAGTCTAGAAATTCTCGAGTCTCTTTTTGGACTGAGGATAGCCTTGGCATTCCCAATGGAAATGCTCTCTTAAAGTATGTTAGGTTTCACCAAAAGAAAAATCCTCTGGAGGAGAGGCAGAGGGAATGGATTCCTCTGCATCAGAATCCTCATAAGCAGATAAGAGCATGTCTTCATAATCAGAACCCTCATCAGACTCTGTCTGTTGAAGCTGCTGGGAAATGATCTCTTTTTCTCTTAGCAGGGGAAGGCTGATTTCCCCTAATCAGCATAAGGTCTTCTGCCATTCTAAGCATTTGATGTTGTGGCAAGGGGGCAGGTGCATGCGCTTTGGTCGTCAGTTTTCTAGGCGTAGCACGTACTTTTGGCCTGAGAAACTCAGTAGTTTTAGACAGAACTGAAGTCGTCGGTTTGTGTGGAACATTAGTAGTGCAAAGAACTTCCTCAGAAGTCGGTACATGCTCAGCGGCTTCGGACCCATCTAAGGTAAAGACATCTGCAGGTTCCATAGTCGAAGAAGAGTCTCATGGCATACTGGACTCCGAACTGGTCTCGGTAGAGGCCTGCAAATCCACTGAAGTGGGTATCAGGGGTTGTAAAAGCGCCTCACTGAGTACCGGTGAACTGGTGACTAGCTTAACGGAAGTATCGTCAGCAGCTTTGGACCTGTGCGGTCTCTCTGTCTTTATCCTTAAGTTTTTCGGAATATTGGTAGTCGGATGGCTTACCAAAGCCATTTTGGAAAACGGAAATCGAGAATGAAAGTATTTAGCAACAAAAAGGGCCCCGACGTCAAATGGTTCAGGCGTTGAACAAGGCACAAAACCGACAGCGAGGTACGTCGTGGCCTAGGCCTAAACAGGTGATGCAGTAAGAATGAAAATCTTGGTGTGGTATTTGCTTTCCACAGGCAAGACAATTGTTAACTTTTTCTGACATCAGTTAGCAGCCGACCGGCACTCGTGCGAATTGATTCAGCTTTGGGCTCCTCGGCAAGAAAGACTGATGTAATGGCATTGGCTGCCTGTTTTTATACCCCTGACGACCTGACGTCAGTCCTGGAGTGACAGCAATTGACGCAGAAATACTAAATCTCTGGTATTCGGGCCGACTGAGGGCTACCTGCAGGCAGATAACCCAAGTGTGATGACTGCAACAGTGAAATACGAAGAACATCTAGTTCTGAAGACACTTGGCTTGCTTTATGTTGAGCCAGACTGTAATCTGCACAAACTCATGAACTGTAGTTGGGATCAGATTTACAGAGTTCTGCTCTCCCTACCAAACTTCACCTCACTACCCCTCTACCCCTTTATCTGGTACACTACAGAACTGTGTCTACAAACAACTGCAATAGCAGTGTAAGGATAACTGTCTTCTTTTGGAGAACCACCATAATACAGTGACTGTGTTACAGACATTCACAGACTCTGTCAAAAAACAAGCTCACGCCTTAAAAAACTCAATAATCAATTTTTCTTTGTTGTTTACCTACACTGATTTGTGATATTCTGCTACCTCACTCTGTATTCCTCTCATCGTCTTCAGAAACTACCTCCTTTATCAAAACATCCATATTGAGGTACCACAGGGTTAGTCCTTGACCCTTGTTATTCACACCTTTGGGAAACAAAATGTTTTCCTGAGTAATAAAAAAATTACCATAATTCCACAGACCTAGTAATAACTTACAAGAACTTGGTTCCAAATTTGTTCTTAGAATTCAAACTTTTCATCAATGCTAATAAAACCAATGGCATGTTTTTCAATCCTGGTAACACACAGCCTACTAGCCTTCTCACTTTTGATACACGTAGTAAGAACAGCTATTACACTGGAACTAGTTACATCCAAAAAACTACTTGTCCTTAAGTAGCCAAATAAAATTTGATCTCGGTACTAAAAATGTGGCACTTAATATATTCTATACCAAGGGTTGTTACTTCCAAGTCTATTTTTTTTGTCATGTCTAATGTAAGCTTCCTTCCTTTTCACCAACCTACAACCTGGACCTTTAGCCAAAATTAACCCAACATACCAAAAATGGTCTACATCTGTAGCTATTCAGTCTTCAAAAACACATCACTGTTCTGCTCTTATGGTGCCTGTTGAAACTCTGAGGGCCATGACTTTGACCTTATGACCAATGGAACTGAAAGGGCAGCTGTGAGGGAACACAAGTAAAGTTAATGTTAAAAGTTTCTTACAGTACTCTTCCCTTCTCAAGTAAGCAGTCTTAACAATTGGAACATACAAGTAAGCACATATATGAAGGGCACAGTCCCCCTACTCCCCACACAGGGAATGCAAAGCCATCCTGCAATAAGTGTTTTCATGGTATAATAGCAAGTTTCAGAACTTGTTGTTTTCACCAAACTGCAGTTTACTTCTCAAATTGACAAGACATGCAGGATCATGTCTCGCACTGACACACAACCCTTCTCTGTACCCCACCTAGTGGAAAGAATAAGAAAACTGTATGCTCACTTTATACCTATGCTTCGGTTCTAGTCTATATCACCCAAACTTGTGGTGATCTCTCAAAAATCATTCTAACATATGCTCCTAAAAGCTAAGGTCACAGTCTATAACTGAATTTCTGTCCCTAATACTATCGATAACTATCTGAAATTTCTGGCTTACATCTCCATCATGTTCTAGTAACAGCTTCATAATGTTATCTGGATCACAATATATACTAGCTGAATTCATCCTTGCTTGAAATGCAGACCAGAACTAGCGAATGTATGACGCTGCATAATTAATGCTGACTTTTAAATAAGAATTATCCGTTTTAAGCTCAGTCACAATATCTGATTAAGCAAATAAAAATAAGTTATTAAAAGTGATGCAAGAGGTACTGAATTGTGAAAAAAATTTCCCTTAAAATGCAAAGGACATGATGAAGACAACCAAAAGCTTGCAAAATTAGGCAATGTATTACAATTTGAATGCAAATAAAATAGTCCTGTAAGATAACAATATTCGAATAAAATAGATGCCAATTTAGCTCTCATTTTACATTGTGCTTTCAATTCTAAACAGTTGCTACTCTGAACATGTGTGCAAACATTTTACCTGTGAAATTAGATATCTGTATATCAGACAAAAGAGCTCTGCGTTGTGAGGTTCCTTTTGAAATGCATTCAGCAAAACATCCAATGCATTTTCTGCTCGTTCTTGACTTAAGTATAGATCAGATAAGACTTCAAGAATGTCGCAAGAAGTAGGACACAATTCAAGCAGCTTTTGACAAAGGTTTTTAGCTGCCTCCCATCTATAATAGATAAAGTATAATCAATAAATAATTTCAGAATCGAATAAGAATTTTACAGTTATATAATAAACAATCAAGTTTAGCAGTTACCTTCCCACCTTCTTCATCAAAGACACCATATTTCTGTAAAGTGGCAGACAGATGGCAATGTTTTGTTCTTTGGGGAGGCTGTCATCAGTACTAGCCCGTACAGCATCTTCAAGAGGGGAAAAAAAAAACATAATGGAACAATGCTGTGGAAAGACAGTTGGTCTCCTTGCAAACAGTCAAATATTCTCACCAATTTTTACATTTAAAGTTGAACTGACCCTTTCAAGTCACAAGCCATAACCCTTACACAAAGAATGGATATCCATGTTTCTAAAAGCCTCCTAAGATACAGAAAAAAAAAAAGGAAAGTTCCTCACCGGTGTGTCCTGCTACATAGACAGACATTAAATAATGCTGCTTAATAACACTTTTCTCTAACAATTAGAAGAATACAGTAATGATGAGGACTGGCTGATAAACTGTCCAATAACTGGTGGTCACGTGGCTCAGTGAACACAAGAGAGATCTTACAACAGCAAGCAGGAACAATGGCAAAGCATAGTAACAGAACAGCATAGTGCTGCTGGACAAGCCATGAATGAAGTGACTCCAGTTACCCTGATAAATTCTTAATCACTGTAACCTGTTTATGCAGGACTTGAAAGCCTAAAAAAACACATTATCCAGAGCTAATTCAATTCAAGTTTGTAAAGTTTCAAAGAGCAATAGCACATTTCTGACGTTACACTTCAAAAAAAACTAAAGGAAAAAAACAAAAGTAAACTAAAAAAATAGGATCATGGGAAGTTACTAGGCTATTTGCCTGAAGCCCTTATAAGCCTAGCCAAGAGTTTAGCCCATGCTTAGACAAATCAGCACCCAATACTCCTCTCCAGCAGGGACAAGGGTAGAATCCCAGGCATGTAGTTTCTATTTCCTACCCAGTTATCCATGTTGCACTTAAAAAGGGGTAAAGAGGTAATCTGCTTGATGTGGAAACTGAGTCTATTCCACAGAAAGGGGGGCCTCTGGGACACAGACCTGTCTCACCAACAAGTCCTATTGATGTCACAGACCAGGTTCGAGGCCACAAGTGTGGGAGCTTGACTTGCGGATATGCAGCAGTCCCATCAAGGCGGGGTCCTAGATCACCTTGTATGCCAGACAGAGGTCACCTCTGAGGAGCCTGTATAAAACCAAGAGGAGGGATAGGGATTTTAGCCTGTGTATGGTACATTTCTGAGGCCCTGGATTCTCCTCGTCATGAACCTCTGTGGTCCCTCCAGCAGCTGCATGTGCTTTGCGAGGTACATGCCGAATGGGGCATTGTACTCAATAATGGGCCTTATAAGGGAAGAATACAGGGATGTTATGACCTTCTTGACCCTGGATGAGATACCCTTACTTATGAGGTGGGCCATGTAGAAAGCTTTCTGTACAATGGAAGTAACATGGTGGTCAAAAGTCAGGCTGCTCTCAATCTGGGTGCCCAAATCCCTCACGACTGATTGTGTGCTTAGGACATTGTTATTGTGATAATTTGTGGGGACGTCAGTCTCCCCAAAGGGGATGATGATGCATTTTTTTTTGTATACAGCTTGAGGCCATGTTTCTGGCACCAGTCATTTGTATGGGTGAGACCCTCTTGGAGGATGTCCACATCACTAGGGGAATTGATGACAGGGCGAAGAGCAACAGATAGTAGTTAGTACTTTTTAAAGTGATGACTTTTTTTTAAGCTTACCTTTGTACCATAGCATGTGGAGCAAAAACCCCATAACAGCAGCTCAAACCATTAGACAGCATTTCTTTTTTTACTGCATTTTGAAGGAGAAATCAAATTTTAAAAAGTTTTTCATACATTGACATCACTGAGGAAAATGCTAAATTTTAACCTTAGTAGTGTCAGTGTTGTGTTCATTAGCTTTAATTGATGAACCACCACCATGCATGTACCCACTTCATCCAAAGGGTAATGTTGCTGTAAGAAATACTACATGTATTTGGGGCATGGTTTAATAAGTTTAGTAAGCTTTGGCCCAAACATGTACAGAGAATTGGAAATACGCACCAGAGCACTTGACTCAAATGCCAAAATATACTAACACTGGAAAATCACAAATTTTTCTGGATGAGAATATATTTTTGACTTAGAAACAGCAGTGGTAGTTTTATATCAAGGAAGGGGAAATATCCCCTTGACCTACGTTCATACAGAACTACTTTAATTCTGAATCATAACTACACTGCCTTTCCAGTTTCTCAACCGGATCTTTGCTAACCTCCTCCAATTCTTATTTATCGTGCAATATTTTATATAAACTACTAATTATACCTTTTCAACAGCAGCTTCTATTCTACACTTGACAATGACCTTTCACTTAGGACCAGCCTATCCCTTTCTCTTTGCCTATATTCTGAAAGCAGTCTCCAACTTGCAGTCCAAACTTCTGTTGGACCTCATCCCACTCGATTACTTTTCTGTCTTAAATAAGGTATCGGGAACAAATAATTTATGCTTTGTTGACTAGGTTACTCCCACTAGGCTAGTGGCCTCTATTCAGAGGAGGCATCAGGTGGTACTTACACTACTGGGGGAAATTTGGCCAAAGCAGCTGGGATCCTTCCCTACTCTAAGCTCATACAGCATTAGAGTACGCACACAAATCCTGTTCTTAGCGCAAAGGTGTCTGGGAGGATGATGCACTAGTGAGATTTTGGTGGAGGAGAAGGAAGATGATTTGTTGGTAGAAGGAAACAGAGTAAGAGAGTGTTGGAGGGTTCAGAGAGTTTACTTCAGCATGGTTTGCTTGCAGAATCCCAGACAAAGTAAAGGAGACAAGTTAAGAATGTTTTGTTACAACCTTCCAGTTGGGATGGCTGTAGATGACTTATTACAAGAAATGTTTATGTACAATGAAGTAGAAAATGGTAGACACTTTGTCAGGGGGACATTATGGATAAAATTCGAAAAGAAGATGCAGATACAATTCAGGAGAAACAGTGGAAATCAAAACAAAAACCTTAAAGAAAAAAATCATACACAGCTGTGGCAGCGGAAGGAAGTGAAATGAGAAAGAGAAGTGAAGAAGTACTTAAAAGAAAAAATATACTACAAGAAATCAAAGCAAGGGGGAGAAAGAATTGGACAGGTAAGAGATCTGGGACAATGTTATTGAACCTTTGATTATTTCAGCACCTGATGCAAGGGCTTTCACTCTAATTAAATATACATTAAATTTCTTCATAAATGACAAACACAAAGATGCTAATCCATATAATTATGTAATTAATCCATTTAATAGGGAGACAAACAAGATCAATTTGCAGCTTGGTACAGACCTTGAAAAGAGGCTTAAAATGTTTAGAAAAATACTGTAAAAATTATTAGAAAAAGCTTACAACAATAGAGGTTTATAGACTGGTGGATGGGAGTATTTGGTGATACTGGGGCTGTTATATGATAAATTTGCACATCTGCCAAACATTATAAATATGAAAGGGAGTCAGGGTTTTGTTTAGTAGGATGGACAACTGATTGACAAATGTGACAAAAGAAAATGTTTTTTGTGTGGGGAGGTTGGACATGATGCATAAAAATATGAGATTAAATGATATCTAAACAGACAGGACATTATAAATAGATTGTGATAATGGAAAATTAGTGAATGCTCATGGAGAAAAACAAATGAGGAAAGGTAACGATAATGTTTTTAGAAGAGTCCAAAGAGGAATTACTAGTAAAAGGAGGAGAAAAAATTTAGTGGATAGAAATTAAAAAAATGAAAGAAAAAGGCACAGACGAAATAAGTTTTAAATGAAGATGATACAGGGTGGCACATTGTTAACAATGCAAATTCAGTTGGGAAGAGAGTTAACGATCAAAAGGAATAGAAAAGAAAAAAGTTTGAGTAAGACTAAAAGGTGACTGTAAGGTAATTACCTTGAATATTAACAGTGCAGTGAGTCATGTAAGAAGACTGGTAGGGTATCAATTGTGAGAATAAGTTAAAGCAGATAAAAAATGCTTTGGCAGAAGAGATGTATAGGTAAAGAGAAGATAAATCAGTTAGAATTGTTATGGAAAAGGAAAACAATGGATTTTGAGAACAGAAAAATGGGGTGGAATTGCAGTCGTGTTTAAAAATGAAAATATTTTAGATCAAATTGCCAAACAAGGTAGATTATTCAAGATATCAGATTAGAAGAGAAACTAATGAGGTGGATTAGTTATGCTTGCATAGACAGTAATAGAGAAGAACTAATTTATTAAACACATATGTAATATGATCATTGGATGATTTTAATCGCAACTTAAGAGTTTAAAAAGATATCTTAAAAAGTGAGAGACTGTCTTTAGGTGGGTTAAAATAGGAAAAAAAGTGACTATACATATAAAACAGGTGAACTGAAAATAAGAATATGTTTTTTTAGACTTTTGATGAAAGAAGGGGAGTGTTAGATGTGTGTTTTTCAGATCTTGGGGCAGCCTGAGCTAAATCTGGTGAAGAAAATTATGCTAACAGTAGAACAGGTTTAAAAAATAAATAATGAAGTTAAGGAAGAATTTAAGGAGATAATGAAAGACTTACGGACAGATCACTGTACTACTAGATTTATGCATAAAACTTGGAAAGATAAGATTGGTGGGATGTATATAAAAGAAAAGTTAATAAAAAGTATGAGAGAACAGGAAAAGATATTTAAGAGAAAAAGGAATATGTTAAGACTAAGAAAAAGATGTGGAGCTTGGTAGAAAAAATTGAGAATTTTATAGTAAAAGGTAGGGAAAGTACAGTTTTGTACCTACCATAAATGTAGATGTTCGAGTGCTAATACAGCTGCAGTCATAACAGATGGGTTCTTCTGCCGTCAGGCGGGTCCTCGGTCGGCCGAATTCCAAAGTCTAGGTCCGGCGTCGGTTGTCGTCACTTCTTCCCTGACGTCAGTGCGACAGGGGTATAAAAGAACCAGCCGACGCCATCTTCTTCAGTTTTTCTTGCCCCAGATGTCAGGTGCCCCCAGAAGGAAGGCAATACATAAATTTATGTAGTAATGCAATGCAATATAATCAAAATACAGTAGTTGCAAGCAAATACACCATAAAAGAATACCCCAATCAGGTTGTAAGAGGAGGTGTTAGCCAATAGGCCTGTCCCAAGAGGGGAAGGAGGGAGGGAAACCTGGACTGCAGCTGTATTAGCACTCGAACATCTACATTTAAGGTAGGTACAAAACTGTACTATGTTCATCGTGCATACAGCTGCAGTCATAACAGATGAGTAGAATCCCAAAGCTAAAAAGGGGTGGTAGGCACTAGGTGGAACTAGGAGGAGCCAGGATGCCCTGCAAGACTGCAGTGGCAAAGCCTGCTCTAGTTTTGGAGTATAATGGTAGGTGGTAGTGCTTGGAGAAGGTATGCACAGAACTCCAAGTGGCTGCTTCCAAAATATCTTTGGTAGGCACTCCTCTGAGGAAAGCTGCAGAGGTAGCTGTGGCCCTTGTGGAGTGAGATCTGATGCCTGCAGGTACAGTTTTACCATGAAAAGAGTAGCAAAAGCGTATGCAGTGGGCTATCCATTTTGAGATTGTCTGTTTGGAAATTGGCTTCCCTTGAGCTCCTATAGCATAGGACACAAAGAGTTGTTCTGATTTTCTGAAAGGCTTTATTCTGTCCAAATAATAGCGCAGCTGTCTGTGGATGTCCAATGTATGTAGTAGTCTCTCCCCTTTGCTTTGAGGATTAGGGTAAAATGTAGGCAAGTGGATAGCCTGATTCAAAGCTACCGTGGATACCACCTTTGGCATAAAGGACGGGTTGGTTCGTAAGGAAACTGTCCTGATGGAAAATGATGAAAGGCTGCACAGCCATGAGGGCTTGTAATTCCGATACCCTGCGAGCTGAGGTGATAGCCAGGAGGAAGGCTGTTTTCCAGGACAAATATTGCAAATCTGTTGAAGCAGCTGGCTCAAAAGGAGGCAAGGTCAGCTTTTCTAGAATGAAATTGAGGTCCCAAGCAGGTATTGGTTGTTTCCTTGGGGGTTTTATATTCTTAGCCCCTCTGAGGAACTGTCTTAAGAGGGGGTGAGAGAATAAAGGTGGATCAGTGTTGTATTCTGCAGAAATGGCTGAGGCATGGATTTTGATGGAGGAGAATGAAAGTCCACTGCTTAGCAGCTCAGCTAGATACTGTAATATTTGAGGTAAATCCAGTTTTCCAGGATTCTGGCCCTTTTTCTCATTCCAGGCACAAAACCGTTTCCATTTTGCGGAGTAAGCTTTTCTAGTAGACGGCCTTCTGGCTTCCAAAATGACTTCCTGTACTTCCTTGGAGTAGGGTTTGTTGTGAAGTTAAGGAATCTTCCATGCGGCCAGATTGAGTGTTTTCAGCTGACTGTGAAGAGTTTTGAAGCTGTGCTGAGTCAGGAGAAGAGGCATTAGAGGTAGGGTCCATGGTGGGGAATGTGTCAGGCTCCTCAGGAGTGGGTACCAGTGCTGTCTTGGCCAGTCTGGAACAATGAGAATCATCTTTGGTCTGTCTGCTCTGGTTTTTAATAGAACTTTGGGCAGCAGAGGAAGAGGTGGAAAGGCATAAACTGTCATTGTTGTCCAACTGAAAGAGAGAGCGTCCACTCTCCAGGCCTGTGGATGAAAAGTCCTTGAGCAGAATTTTGTCAATTGGTGATTTTTGTGGGAGGCAAAGAGATCTATGTCTGGCCTTCCCCATGCTTGAATTATCTCTGTAAAAACTTGAGGATGCAACTTCCATTCGTGTGGATCTGTCATATTTCTGCTTAGGTTGTCTGCCAGTGTGCTTGAAGTTCGATTTGTAATTCCAGAGCCATGTTCCAAAGTGACATGGCCAGCCTGCATAGGGGATATGAATGGATTCCTCCCTGTTTGTTTATGTACCACATTACTGTGGTGCTGTCTGTCCTTATCAATAGTTGACCTGGATGTAGAAGGTCTTTGAAAGCTATAATAGCATTTATCACTGCTAGTATTACCTTTTGATTGATGTGAAGGTGCTTTTCTTTTTGGGACCATTTGCCCTGAATGCACCGATCTGTCATGTGCGCCCCCCAGGCGTAGTCCAAGGCGTCTGTTGTGATGACTTGATTTGCTTGAGGCTTGCAGAATGGGAGACCTGTGTTTGTTTGGCATGCTTGAGCCCACCACAGAAATTCCTTTTGAAGGCATGGAATTAGTGGTATTACTGTTTCCAAACTGTGGCTGTGTTGAGACCATAGGTTTTTCAGGTACCATTGAAGTTTCCTCATATGCAGCTTTGCACATGGGATTAGTAGTATGCAAGATGCCATGAATCCCAGAGCCTGCAGGATTTTCCTTGCAGTCAGCCTGGTGAAATTTGCTAGTTTTCTGAAGTATTGAGTTAGTTGCCCCTGTTTCTCTGGCGTGAGGTAGGCCATCTGGGTGTTTGTGTCCAAATTGGCACCCAGGAAAATTATTTTCTGAGAGGGTATTAGCCTTGATTTCCTTTTGTTGACTGTGTATCCCAGAGAATTCAACAACATTATTACAAAAGCCAGATGTTTCAGAAGTAAATGCTTGCTGTCCGCTTGGATCAGGCAATCATCCAAGTATGGGTATATTTGTATCCCTTGAAGTCTGCAGTAGGCAATTACTGATGCCAGGCTTTTCGTGAATACTCTGGGCGCAGTAGATAAGCCAAAGGGCAATGCAGAGAATTGATAATGGGTTGAACCTGCAAGAAATCTGAGGTATCTTCTGCAATTTTGTCCGATTGGGACATGCAGGTATGCCTCCTTGAGGTCCAATGTTACCAGCCAAGACTCCTTGCCCAGCATGGGAAGAAGCTGCTGTAATGTGAGCATCTTGAATTTTGGTATGAGTAAGAATGTGTTTAGGATGGATAGGTCCAAAATAGGTCTCCAATCTTTTCCCTTCCTTGGTACCAGGAATAGTCTGGAATAAAAACTTTGACCTTGTTCTTGAGTAGGTACCTCTTGAATAGCTTTCATGTCCATGAAATCTGAAATTTGTCTTTGTGCCTCTGCCCTTTGTGTGGCAGGTTTGGCATGCCTCTTATTTTTGGAAGGGTGTGAAAATGGAATCTGTAGCCTCTGTTTATAATGTCCAGGATCCATTTGTCTTTTGTGACAATATGCCAATTTTTCGAAAATAATGCCAGTTTTCTGCCTAAGGGTGCTGCCATTTCAGCCTTGCTTGTCATGCAAAGGGGAAAGTCATTGGGTTTGCTTTCTGAATGGCTGCAAACTATCCTCACCACCTCTTTGTGTAGGAGCGTGCCATTGTCTGCCTCTAAACGATCCTTGAGATTGCCCTCTGCCCCTCGGGCGCCTGTATCTACCTCTTTGGGGTCTGTCCGTGGCTGGAAAGGACCAATTTTTGGAAGGCCAATTTCTACTGAAACGTGGAGGTTGTACCTGTAGAAAATATTTCACTGTTTGCATTGATTTAGCCTTTTCCTCCATTTTCTTTAATACCTCCTCAGCTTTAACACCAAATAATACATCCTTTTGTAGAGGGGCATCTAGTAATTTAGCTTTGACATGATCTGGTAAGGTTTGCTACTTGAGCCAGGCATGTCTACGTATGACTGATCCTGTAACAGCAGCTCTACATGAAGCCTCTAGGGCATCAAAACCACATTGCAAGGTATGTTTACCCACTTGTTCTGCACTATGCATCAAATCCTGCAACTCCTTCAAGTCTGGTTGTTCAGGTTGTGACATTTTGCTTCTCAACTGTGATAACAGAAACTGTTGGTACTTTAACATATGGAACTGGCAGTTTAATGCCCTCATGGTTAAGGTGGCGAGGTGTATACCTTTTTCCCCACCTTTCTAAAGATCTGGAATCTCTCGGAAGGTAATGGATTTTTAGCAGTGGAGGCCTTAATCCCTTTGGGGCCCTGTGATATAGTTTCTGGGTCAGCCGCATGGCTTTTGTATAAAAATTGGTGTGAGTCAGGAACCCGGTAGTACCTGTCAGGCTTGACTGGGGCTGGAGGTAAAGAGTCTGGGTTAAGGCAGGCCTCCGAATACACATCATCTAGTATGTCTAAGACAGGAGGTATAGCCAGACGCCTGTGCTGAGGTAGCAAGAGAAAATCCCTAAGCCTTTTCTTGGAGTCTGACTACTCTTGGCCTTCCCAGTGGAAGTGTTCCCTCAAGGTATGCAAGGTTTCCCCAAATGAGTAATCCTTTTGGGGGGGGGGGGACAGAGGGAATGGACTCCTCTGCATCAGAATCTTCAAAAGGGGAGTAAGAATGCTCCTGTTCATCAGAGTGCTCTGAAATAATGGAGGCCTGGTCTGAGGAGGGGGATTCTTCCTCCACTCTGGGCCTTTTGTCCGGGGGGGGGGGGTTGAGAACCCCTGATAAGGGTAATTAAATCCTCAGCCATTTTAAGCATCTGTTTTTTAGGCATGGGACCAGGAGAAGGGCCCTGTGTAGCTGGTCTCTTAGAATGCATGGCTGCTTTAGACTTAGTGAAAGCCTTGATGGAAAAAGAAGGTCTGAAGACACCTTGAGAGGAGGCAGACCTGTCTACATTTTGAGTTTCACCACCAAAAGTGGCTTCGGTATCTGTAGTCGGGGTGTGGGCCGAGGAGCCTGCGACCTCGGGCACAGTAGACACTGCCAATGAAGTGTCGTCGGTAGGCAGGGGCTGCGTAGGCGCCTCGCTGAGAACCGGACCACCTGTAGTCGGCTTTGGCGTGGTGTCAATAGAGTCCGCGGACCTCGTGTGTCGGTCCTTATCTTTGCGTTTTTTAGACAAAACTGGAGTTGGAGTATCCGACAACATAATGTAGTTAAATTTTTTGCCAAAATAGTGCTGGGCGAACTCCGCCCGATGCTTAATGGTGCGTTTGTTGAAAGTAGCACAAAAACGACAGACCGAGACATCGTGGTCTGGGCCTAAGCAAGGAATACAGAGGGAATGAAAATCCTTATGCGGTATTTGCTTCCCACATGAAATACAATTATTAACTTTGTCTGACATCGGACTGAGGCAAGAAAAGTTTCCCCAACGGGGTACTTAGCTTTCAAGAAGACTTCGGTTGCAAAATTTTCATAATTTCTAGAGCTGGCTGACCGGCACTTGCGAACTGCTTCTGCTTCGGGCACCGCGCGGCAAGAAAGACTGAAGAAGATGGCGTTGGCTGGTTCTTTTATACCCCTGTCGCACTGACATCAGGGAAGAAGTGACGACAACCGACGCCGGACCTAGACTTTGGAATTCGGCCGACCGAGGACCCGCCTGACGGCAGAAGAACCCATCTGTTATGACTGCAGCTGTATGCACGATGAACATCTATGTTAAGTCAAGAATTCAATAAGACAAAATTTTGGCACAAGGCAAAATAGTAGTACATCTTTTTTTTTTTTTTTTTTTTGGAAAAAGGATTAAAAAACAACACATGGTAATAGAAAAATATAAATTAAAAAGATGAAATGGTAAAACAAAAAAAGAAGTAGTAGTATTTAAGTGTATAGATAACAAGGAATGAAATATTCATAAAACACAAACTTTTTTTAAGAAATTAGTTTAGCTGAAATGGAAAGTGTATTGAGTAAAGTTAAAGAATGCTTGCCATCTGGTGTAGATGGACTTGATTACAAATATAAAGAGATGAGCACGTTTCAAAATAAATTTTTGTGAAGATTATGAACATCTGGAAACAATTCTGGGTTTGGAAGAGCAACATTTATGAGGGGTTAGTAAAATTAATTTGGAAGAAAGGAGAGAAAGAATATTTAAATAAATTGAGGCCTATGGCTTTGATGAATGCAGATTTTGAAAAGGTAGTGAAAATAATGAAGGTGAAAGTAAAACTTGTTATGAAGAATAAAGGGAGACATGGAATATATGGAAGGACAGTAAGTGAAATGTTAATGATAGCTAAAGAAAATATATTGCAAAAAAGTGGAAGGGAATGTCGCTAGGTTAATTGGAACGGATGTAGGAAAAAGCAGGTCTATGTTCACACATCAAAGAAAAACTTCACTGAACGGCTATCCCATAAACAGTAATCCGCAAACGTCACTTTCATTGAAGAGTGAAATCATCGTAAAAAAAAGTAATTGAAAGGTAATAGTTGGCCAACAACAAGGAAGAATAGCACTGTACAAGGTAAAACAAACTAAACCTGTCATGTGCCCTTTTCCCCTCTGTAGTGTGATCTTGGAGTTGGTGGATGTATGTATACATATACATATATATATATATATATATATATATATATACACACACACACACACACACACACATGCCCACCCTTTGTTGGTTACTTCCTTATTTTTGGCCAACTATAATCTTTCAATGATTTTTTTATGATTATTTTACTCTTCGATGAAAGTGATGATCAGGGATTACTGTTTGTGGAATAGCCATTCAATTAAGTTTTTCTTCGATGTGTGGACATAGACCCAGAAAAAAAAGCTTGTGATAATTTGAATAGATGACAACTGTGGAAAATTTCGGAAGGTTATACACTGGATGAAGACATTTTAAAATTGTTTGGAGAGACTTTTCGCTAGAGCTTGACTAGAGTAACTGTGAATAAGACAGCAAGCACAGAGATAAAGATATAAAAAGGGCTAGGGCAAGGTTGTCAATGAGCAGTTTACTGTTTGCATTAAATATTATTTTTTTTTTATAGTAGTCTTTAAAAATGCTAGTGAAGGTAAACAATGGTATAGAAATAATACTGAAATCCTGTTAATGTTATACGCAGATTGTGTGATTTTAACTAAAAAAAAATAAATAAAATGGGTAACAGAAGTTTAAGCAGTAGTAAAAATATTAGATGTTTTAAGGTTTTAGAATTAGTAAAGAGAAAAGCAGAGGTTATGACGAAATATGAAAGGGTGGCATTTATTTAATTTAATACTACTAAAGTATACATTCTGGGAATATACTTTAGTAGATATGAAGTTATGAAATTATAATGGACAGAATTAGTGTAAGGGGTAAAATGTTTATGGAAGACAATTTGCATTTTAAAAAGAAAGTATATTTATTAAAATGATACGTTTTAAGAAAGTTGGGGCATTTACTTCCTGTTATAATGTACTCAGAACAAGCAGATAGAGACATTTCAAAATGATTTAACAAGAGAGACAGAATCGTTACTGCAAGTTTTCATCAAATATAGCAAATCTATGGATAAATTTTATTTAATAAAAGTTGAAATGAAAAAAAATATGAAAAATAAATGTTTTCTGAATTTATAAGACAATATTTAAAAGAAATTGTATTTTTAAGCAATTTTTATTTTTTTTTAATTTATTAAGTTAGCCATTTATACATTTGTTATACATTTTATACTTTGTAATGGATGTAGAAGGATTTTTATCAAAAATATTGTATGTAAAATTAAAGGGTAATAAAGAACCCCTACTCTTTTCAACAGGTGCCATGGGATCTTTTGCATCCACTTGAGCTATAACCACCTCAAGCACATAGGACCTTGGTTTAATATCTTATCTGAAGGATAACATACTTGGGAGTGCAGCACCCCCCCCCATGCTGCACTGCAGTGTCAGCAATCTAATCACTGGAGTGGGAATACAATCCACAGTCTTCTGACCTTTCAGTACAAAAGGAGTGTGTGCTATGTGTTGTGGCACTAATATTACAAAAACCTTGGTTCCTTTGGCAGTTTTCTCTAGCAAAATAAATGCAAGCAGGATATGACCTAGAAATGATCTCTGTGGCACCCCACTAGTTATAATTTCACATTCAGAAAGGGAACCAGTAACTTTCCAAATTTGGGATCTATTAGACAGCTAATTTGCAATCCTGCAGACAAAGTAGGGATTTATAGTAAGCCTGTCTAATTTTTCAATACCACCACGAGGAATAGTCTCAAAAACCTTAGCTAGGCTGAGATGAGCAATGTGCACAGAATGGCCACTACCCACAGCCCCTTTAACCTTTTAAAAGAATCTTATTAAGTTTAGGAGACAGGACCTGCATTCACAAAACCAAACTGAATGAGATATAGAACAGTTAGGTTGCTTATGTCTACATAAATGAGTTCTGCTATTATATATTTCATGGCTTTGCATACAAAGCTGGGTGAGGCTGACAGATCTACAATTACCTAGGTCAGCAGAAGGACCACCCTTGTGTAGGGAAGTCACAGTGGCAGCTTTCCAGGAAAAAGGAGCAACACCTATAGATAGGCTATAGCTGAACAGTTCAAGTACAGGCTCAGACAGTACATACTTGTCACTGATTTTTCAAACTGAACTGATCGAAGGACGGACACTGAGGAAACTCGGAGCTATAATATATAACATTAAGTATCCTGTTTTTTGTTTATTTTGTTCTTTATTTCTTTGTTATTTATAGCACTTTGTGTACTGTGTATTTTTCTAGCTAGTTTCACTGTGTGTGAGGTATTAACTGGAAATTGTCCACTTTTATTAAGCATCTGTTGGGTTGTTTATTTCTGATAACTTGTTTCAGTTAAACTCTTTTTTCTAGAGGCTCCTTTAGCTGTTTAAAACTTTCATTTAAAGGCTCACTGCTGCTTTTCAGCTGTGAGATACATTTCTGCAGTTTGTTTTAATTAGTGGGGATTATTGTAGCATTTCCATATTCAGGCTTGTATTTGGGCCTAGTGTTTGTGGAGGCTGTGTCTGAGCACATATTCAGGGACATCTTGGTTTAGCCAAAGCCATCAGGCATTTCAGTGAGAGAGAATTGTTTGAGGTCATTGGCTGACTGAGGTCACCTGGACTACAGCTTAGACTAAGCACCTCATTGGTTCTTTTGAGATTTCTTTCTTAAAAGCTGTCGCAGGTTTCAACTTTCTGTTACCTAAAGAAATTCAGTTGCGAGTGTTCTGCCATTTCACACTGAACTGATCGAAGGAAGGACACTGAGGAAACTTGGAGCTATAATATATAACATTAAGTATCCTGTTTTTTGTTTGTTCTTTATTTCTTTGTTATTTATAGCGCTTTGTGTACTCTGTATTTTTCTAGCTAGTTTCACTGTGTGCGAGGTATTAACTGGAAATTGTCCACTTTTATTAAGCAAATGTTGGGTTGTTTATTTCTGATAACTCTTTTTTCTAGAGGCTCCTTTAGCTGTTTAAAACTTTCATTTAAAGGCTCACTGCTGCTTTTCAGCTGTGAGATACATTTCTGCAGTTTGTTCTAAGTAGTGGGGATTATTGTAGCATTTCCATATTCAGGCTTGTATCTGGGCCTAGTGTTTGTGGAGGCTGTGTGTCTGAGCACATATTCAGGGACATCTTGGTTTAGCCAAAGCCATCAGGCATTTCAGTGAGAGAGAGTTGTTTGAGGTCATTGGCTGACTGAGGTCACCTGGACTACAGCTTAGACTAAGCACCTCATTGGTTCTTTTGAGATTGCTTTCTTAAAAGCTGTCTCAGGTTTCAACTTTCTGTTACCTAAAGAAATTCAGTTGTGAGTGTTCTGCCATTTCGCACTGAACTGATCGAAGGAAGGACACCGAGGACCGCAGAATCCTTTATAAATGTATTCTATGAACACCTTCAGGAATGCATGGATCATGTAATCCCAAATAAAACCAAGACCCAATCCTCCAAAGGCAGACGTCCTGTCTGGTGGACCCCAGCCATAAACAAACTATACAATAGAAGGAGGAAGCTACTACAGGATAGAGCAAAATCCCAAAAAGGGAAGGCATCTCTGATCAGTATTAGCAAAAAACTACAGGCACTCATAAAATCGTCTAAGGCCAGCTTCGAGAGAAAAACTGCACAGGACACTAAGGATAATCACAAGGCTTTCTTTAGTTATGTTAGTAACCTGGGTGGGAATTCCCGGATATGCTCTGAATTAGTCCAAAATGACAAAAAAATACATCGAACCCACAGACATTGCCAACATGCTAGCTGACAGGTTCAGCGCAAACCCCCCCCCCCACACCACCACCAAAAGGGCAAATATCTATCCCAGCAGAGTGCTGCCCCCCTGACATTTCAGATGCTCAGGTAAGAGCCGCCCTCTCCGAAGCAAAAAAAAACACAGCATCAATGGGACCAGACGGTGTCCCGGGCTGCGTGCTACATGAACTCCAAGAAGAGCTAAACCCAAACATAAAACTACTGTTCAATCTCAGCCTTACTACAGGATATGTACCCAAAGAGTGGTGTACAGCAACAGTGGTCCCTCTCCACAAAGGTGGCGCCTCAACGGATCCTGGAAACTATCGCCCCATAAGCCTGACTAGCTTGGTCTGCAAAGCTATGGAAAGGATCATCATGGACCTCATAAATAAAGATATTGGGGACCTACAGACACTGGATCCTACCCAGTTCGGCTTTGTTAAGGGCAGATCCTGCCTCTTAAACCTGGTCGATTTCTTTGAAACAGTCACCAAGGCCATTGCCGAGGGGAAGGTGGTCCACACAGCCTACCTGGACCTCGCAAAAGCCTTCGATACAATACCCCACTTGGGCATTATAGATAAGCTCACCAGCTTAAATATAAACCCCTATATCACTAGATGGGTTGCAAACTGGCTCAATGACAGAACCCACATGGTTAGAATTGCTGGAGCCATGTCAGACTCCAAACCAGTTACAAGTGGCGTCCCACAAGGCTCAGTCCTGGGACCTCTCTTGTTCGGTATATATTTCTCGGAAGGTACAGGCCAACACGGAAGGACTGTGGCTGACCAAGTTCGCAGATGACTGCAAACTGGGCACCATAATCAACTCTCCAGCCGACACAAGCATCCCCCAAAAGGGCCTCATAGAAACAGACAACTGGTGCCAACATGGCCTCAAGCTAAAGGCCAAAAAGTGTATAGTCATCCCCTTTAGCAAAAACAAAGTGCCCACAAATTACCACATAGGTGGTAATCCATTAAGTACAGAAGAAGTAATTAGGGACCTGGGGACCCAAGTTGATAGCAATCTCTCATTTGACAACCACGTGGCCAAAGTGGTTAGAAAAACATTTTATATAGCCCACCTAATCATGAAGGGATTCACATCTAGATCAGGGGTGGTCATCGTGCCTCTTTACTCATCCCTCATCAGGCCCATAATTGAGTACAATGCCCCTTTTCGGATGTACCTTACCAGACACCTGCAGCAACTGGAAAGACCCCAAAAGTACCTCACCAAGAGGATCAAAGGGCTCAAACAGATGCCATATGCTGCCCGGTTAAAGAAACTCCAGCTCTACTCAGTGGCATACCGCCTGCTCAGAGGCGATCTGTGCCTGACATATAAAAGCCATATCTAACCCGGAATTAATGGACATGCTGCACCTCAGAAAATCCAAATCCCATTGAGCCACGCGCTTGAGAGACTTGAACCTCAGCACTGAAATAAATAGGACATGCTGGAGGAACAGATTCATAACTCAGAGGCTCCCTTCACTCTGGAATAAAATCCCAGTCCAGGTTAGGCAGAGTCCCTCATTGACTCTCTTCAAGAGGAATCTTGATGAGTGGATGGGAGATCATAGGTTTACCCCTATCAAACAGCAGTTAGAGTTATTGGCACTTAGATGCAACAGTGATACATTGCAACAAGTCTATGTACAGGTCTGTGTTGTGGTTTTTCTTTTTTTCCTCTTGCTTCCTCACACACCTTTCCTGAACAAGACCTGAACAGTAACAACCATTTAAAAAAATAACTCAGGGCCCCCAGGGCCCCACAGGTTTACAGATGGTCTGTCTGGGGATGCATTTGGAGCATTTTTCTCAACATTTTACTCAATGGGTGCCTAAAAAAAAATTATGAGAAAAAATAAAATTTTCAAGCTGACAAAATTGTAGCTTACAGTAAACTAACAAGCCAGTAGTTGTGAGAATATTTAAGTCTTTATCTGGAAATACTGCCTACCTCCTAACCAGAAATTTAAATTGCCTTTGTCATATATTTCAAGTGAGTTTGCTCCTAGACAGTACACTCTCTCTTACAAGCTATAGTAACCTTCTTTGTCACCTCTGAGATCTGTGAGAAACAACTGCCCTCAGCTCAAACACAAGCTATAATGACTTTGCTTTATCTAAAGGGTCATATCTCAGCACCATTCAGGTTAAACAGCGTATTCAGAAAATTGATACATTTTTAGTCAAGGATGAAAAAGGAAGTTCAGTTCCCATTATTTAGACAGTCTGGTGAATGGGGCAAGCAAACTCAAGAAATATCTAAGTGTCTGAATGTTCTGTGATATATGTTATGTCTTACTTTCAAAATATAATCGGTAAGATTTATCTCATTGTGGAGTAATGCATAATTGTCCTGTCCTTTTTTCACAGACCTTCCCTGATTTTGTTCATACTTTTGCCTTATCCTTCGTCCAAAACAGGGTTTAACTAAGCCAGGAGCACGGCATTCTGATGCCTGTTACTTGACAAAACACCATTACTACAACCAAAAATATCTTTGAATTTTAAGGGAGATATAATTGAGTTATTACCCTCATAGTTTATTAAGTATGCAAGACTAAAACCGGCTATGGGTTTACCCCGGGTATCACTTCTGTGTCACTGTTAGACAGAGGCACAGTATACTAATCTCGAAAAAGGACATAGCAAAATTAATTTAAAATGGGTGGTGAAAGCCAAACACACTCTGGCTAGGCTTATAAATGCCCTAGGGCAGATAGCCTAGTATGAACCTATGATGAGGTATACTGTCAAGTCCCATGGAAGTATTATTTTTAGCATCTAACAGAGATTTTAAGACTTGTTCCAAAGAGATTCCACGGAAATTTAATTCTTAGGGATAGAGAGGTAACAATGTAGATAGGAGGGGTAAAGCTGGCACTAAATTTGTCTGCTAAAATATTAGCTATATCCTTGGGGTAAGAATGGGAGATATTATGGATGAGGTCAGTGCACTGTTGGACATTATTTCTTAATTTCCTGATAAGTTTTGTAGTTTCCTTTGGAATCTGTTGCAACTTTAAGATCCTACTTTGCTTTACATTTTTTTACATTTTGTAATGGTGTTTTAAGTACCTTGCTGGCATGTTTCAGTGTAGTCTTGAGGTAGGAAGATGGGAATTTCTTGCAATTTGTCATCATCTTACTTTTGTTGTTTACTAATGCAGAAATTCCACCACAGAGGCTTATTTCTGAATTTAGCATTATATTTAGGACAGTTGCTAGCTTTTCTATGCAATTGTTCAGGTGCTGGTAGAAGTCAGAAGTAAATGCTGCATCCCTCTCCATTTGCAAGAGACTTTCGGGAATTTTGCATAGGTCTTCTACAAGTTGAAGTAGGTTTGCCTTAGAAAAAGTCCCTAAACATGGTCTTATTTGGTGGTGAAGTGGTACCACTAGGCCTGACAAAGATGTTGATTGCTTTATGGTTCATAGGTAGGTACACTAGGCTATCGGCCCAAGGGCCTACGTAAGCCTAGCCAACAAGGTTCCCTGGTTTACGCCACCAAAGAAAGTTATTTTCCTGTGCCACTGTCCAGCAGAGACACAAAAGTGATCCCCAGGGTGCATTTCTTATTTCCCATCCACTCATCAAGATTCTTCTTGAAGAGTGCTAATGAAGAACTTTGCTTGACATAGATGGGTAGCCTGTTTCAGAGTATGGGAAATCTCTGGGACAGGAATCTATCCCTCCAGCATGTCCTGTTTATTGTGGTGGCAAGGTTTAGGTCCCTACAGCATGTAGCTCGGAGGGATTGGGATTTCTTTAGGTGTAGCATGTCCAACAGCTCTGGGTTTGACACAGCATGATGGTCAGAGTAAACCAGAGATGAGGACATGTTAGGTGGCTGCAGGTAGGGGTTAGATGCCAATCTTGACTGAGTTGGCTATCAAGCCGTTGGAGTTGAGACTTTCAAATGTTTGGTCTGATGTCATACAGAAAAGTATAGGAAATTGGCATAAAAAGTATTAATTCAGAAATTCACCTGTGGAAGCAACAGCTTCAAGAAAGAAAGTTTTTCAGGATTTATACTTCAATTCTGCCATACAGAAGCTCGAGAGAGAGAGAAAAAGAGTCAAGGGACAGGATCCTTGAAAAGAAGGTTGGATAAGAAAGTACCTTTGGGAAAGCCTTGTAAACTTCCAAGGATGGCAGTGGCAGTGTTATAACCCTGATGCATGTTATAAACTGCCATGTTCTTCTTAAAAGGACACTAGCTTAAACCAATGTCCCACACTTGTAAAAGCTAGTCCTATTATCACTGAAGCCGATAAGGGATACAAAAGTTTGGAAGATGCCAATATGCAGAAACCCATCTGTCTACTTTTATACAGTTCTCTAATATCAGACCTTTGGGCAGAAGTGACTATCTGGATTACCCTGAATGGTATGAAGGGTCTCTGGTCATCAACTAGACTGGAGCAACACATATAGGTATACAGAGGGAGTGAAGGCCATGTGAAACTTGCCAGAAAAGATGATCAACAGGGTTCTAAATGACCTCAGACATGGACGCGTTTCCAGAAGATGAAGCCAGAGGCAGAGGAAATCAAACTTACTAAGGCCAAAAATGGGCATTATTACCTTGGACTTGTTCTGCTTAACTTTCTGAATTAACTTCATTATAAAGGAAAAAGAAAGGAAGCATTAAGAAACCCTGGGAGCCACGTCTGGGCCAACAGCATTCCTTGGATTCTATCCTGATGGAGGAATGAGAGAAAAGATGCTACAACATTTGATGGCTGTCAGGGATACAACCAGGTCAATGCAAGGCTTCTCTACAGACAGTAAACAATTTGTGTTACTGACAGGCTGAATGGCCACTCATGAAGTATGACTCAGCGATGACTAAGTATCTATGCTAGAGAACTAGCTTCTTCATGAATACGGATGGCTATCAGAAAGCTGTTCACGGAGACTGCCTTTAAAGTCAAGATACAACTGTTGTCTATATCCTAACCATTTCCTGAAAAAGGACAGAAGTGAGCTTCAATTCCATTGGTTTATGTACCTAACAACTGCCATGCAGTTAGTGTGGAAGACAATGGAACCTTCAGGCAGAAAGTCCAAAAAGGTCTGTAGTATGAGAAATGCCCTCATCTGCAAGATAATGATATATAGACTGGTCCCTGTCTGTTACTATACATCATGGACTGTATGCCCTTGGTAAGTCTGTCCCTGCTTTATGGAGGGGCAACTTTGGTAACAGCCACTAAAGTGGTGGTGAAGACTTGAAATGGACTACTCACAGTTACATTTGGAATGTAAAGTCAACATTTAAGTGCAACCTGTAAGTCCCAGAAATGTATATCCTGCATTCATGGGATCGGTCAGACATGATTACTGAACTTTTAAGGTCCACAGAAACAATTATATAAAATCTGGCATAACAGAGCAATGAAAACAGTTGCTGCCCTGAGTACTGATGCTTTTAGTCAAAGTAAGGTGGGGCTGAGTGAGCCTGAAAAATATATAGCACCATGTTCCTTATGGGGAGGATCCTGCCCAAGCAAAGACATAATAGTTTCTCTGTTGCAGCATTAGTTACATGAGGGAGTTGCCTGCCCAGGCAACCTGATGTCAGCTGGGACTCGAGTATTTCTATGTGGATGGCAGGATTCTGGACATCCAAACAGCACATCCAGCCTCCTTCTGATAGGGTAGGATGGACTGTACCTTTATCATATGGAAGGATTCTATCAGGAGAAATTCCTTTAGGCTTCTCCTTTTTCTTATTTGTTTGTGTCTTTCGGCTTTTCCCGGTTAGGGGTCGCCACAGCGGAACTCCAGTCCGCTAATGACTGGTAGTGGATTTTTACGTACCGGGTTACCAGTCCTGACGCACAACCTTCAACGAAGGCACGCCCCATTCACGTATGCCTCCACACAGAAGACGCTCTAGCTGAGAATCGAACGGGACAACATCTTGCTATGAGGCGACAACGCTACCACAGCACCACCACCGCAGTCCTTTTTCTTATAAGGAACTGAAAAGCACCTACAGCACATAACATGAATTTGTTCTAGTCTGGTAGGACCTCTTGGATTGCTTTTTTTTTTTTTTTATTGAATATAAAGTTTAACACCTCTTTTCTTTCTGTGTTATTTTGAAGACTGATAATGAGACCAGAATGAAGCAGGGGTGGCTGGCAAGTGAATTCCACAACCTCCTGATAATATGTTCTGATCCACTTGTTCGGTGTGATAGTTAAGCTGTTTATCTTACAGTAGAACATGTTATCCTGCTGTTGCTGCTGATGGTTCCAGCCTCTGGGCTGGTAACTACTGCAGGAGATACCACAGCTATCCATGTTCTTTCCACATCTTTGCTTAATTTGCTGCTGTTGGCCACAAAGGATGTTATGCTGCATCTTGGAGAAGGTTCATTGGTTATAGTAAGAAATTTAAAACCATCAGTGATAGCTTTGTCTTCTTTTTCAATGTTGTTCTCAGTTGTCATGCCAAAAAGAAAAGAATTAAGGAAGACATTAAGAATGTCTTGGTGCCCTCGTCAAACTCTATATGACACACCCAAGGTAACGACAAAGGGCTGCATTATCTGCAGAACTGATAACTGCATGTTAAGGTTTGCATGGCGACATTGCTGCTGTCTTACATTACATCTTGTACTCCACATTTCCATCAGGCAACCTTTTCACTGACTAGCTCACTTCATTCAGCATTCATTGGGTATTTGGTATGCAAGACAGTTTACCACCTCAAGACAAATGAGGAGGACATAAAATGCTATTCACAATCCTGCCTGTTAATACAAATTCTTCATCTGCAGGGTAAACAGCAAGACTCTGATGAGTAGGTGCCTTTTTAAAGGCCTGTCTCAGTAACAGTATCTTCTGGCTTGGAGGTTTCAGTCTACTAGGTCCAGTCCATAGGAGACAAAAAGATTTTATCTGTCCTCCTTGGGAAGAGAGGACACTATTTCTTTATACTGACTTTACTACCAGATGTGTCATATGCTCAAATGAGGGAATCACTAGGGAAGAATGGGGGGGTGGACAAACACCTCCTACTCCTAGCAGGAGCTTCCATGGAAAGATTTTGGGGTCTGCATGTCACCCTCCTTCACTGTTCCATCTTCTTCAGGACCTCTCTGAACTCAAGGCCATCCAGGAGAGGGACAGTGTGACACTGACTTCCTCATCATCACTGATATTACTGGTGGGGGGCTACGGGGGGAGGCCATGTGCCTCCTCTTGCAGCTATGCTGCTTACTGTGTCTCAGATGCGGCTGGTCCAACAATAATGAAAAAAATGTAATGAACCATATATCCAAAGAAGTGAGTCTACAAAAGGCTTCTCCGTTCCTCTAACCTCAATGGAAAAATACTCCATGGCTAAATTATCATGCACATGAGTGTCGGCTATCAAGATCAAACCCCCTGAAAACACAGGCATCAAAGGCTGAAAATGCATATGATATACATTAATGGCACACAGACCAGCATCTGCGTGCTGCTCAAGGCTGATGGGAGTGACCCCACTTGTCCAAGGATGAAGCCAGTAAGGGCTGTTCCAGTGGAGAGATCATTAGCATTGTGTCCACGTTCTCACCCTGACAGCTCATGGGCTGTGTTGTCTTGTCAGTTCTGGGCCCAGTATCGACAGTCACCACCAAAGATTAGAAAGGTGATCTAGTCAAAACAGAACCCCAACAGCCAGTCCTCAAAGCCATTTCCAGTGCAGATGGCACTGACATGTTTCATGGGTGAAACAGAATCCATCAACCCCAAAGGATGCAGCAGACATTGGCACATCTCTTTGTTCCAACACTGAAGCCTGCTCTTCGATGTCTGGCATCACTGAAGGTCAGACTGGAACAAGGACTGGTGGAGAGGATCAAGCACCCTGACCAAAAATCTAAAACAGAAACTACATAAAGAAAAAGTGCTTCCCATTCACCCTGGCTCCAAAGGAGGAACATTTTTTTTTGTGTGACTTTGACAAAGGCATCCATCATCTTTTTATAGCTTAATTCAGCAGCAAGAATAGAATTACTTCTGAATGATTTTAAAATCTGCTGAGGGTAGCCTGGAAGAAGCAAGTATTTCTCTAACCCTTAATTTAGAAAAAAAATTAAACACGTGTCTGTTCTGAATAATTTATTGCGAGACTTCTCAGTCACAATCCTTACACAGATTTTAGATACCCCAAGAAGGGGAATGAGCAGAAATACTTTTCTGTTCTTTGCTTTTTAGCAATACAGCTTGGTGAGGAATCTTACTCTGAATTATCAATTCTATACTCTTTCTGGCTTTCTTCCTTTGTCTCTAGGTCTCTCTCCTGGCCCAAGTCCTATAGGCTGAAGGGTACGATCCCAAGGTAGTGCTGCTGGAAGCAGCTGTAGAGCAATAAACATTCATTTTTCTGCACAGAGATTACTAAGTTGAAACAATGTCATGGAAATATGTGAATTTATTTCAGCAGATAAAAGAGGTAGCAATGGGAGCATCTGTAGCCCCAGTGTTTGCTAACATTATGTGGTTATGGGGAAAAAATATGTAGTTGAGTGTGTGTTTTTTTTTTTTTTTTGTTTTGTTTTGTTTTTTAGCAGAGTATTTTTTTATACTTGCGATTTTTGGATGATATTTTATTTTATTGTCAGGGACACCAAATCAATTTTGCAAATTTGAGTACATTAAAAAATATGTGGATTTATTTGATTTTACTTGTGAAAAAACTTGTTGGCAATTAATTATATGGATTTAAGCATCAGCAAAAAAATTGAATTTAGGAGATCTAGGTCTAATATTTACATAAAGCAAATGTTTTCTAGCAGTTACTTACATTTTCAAGCTGCCATCCTACAAGACAGAAATAATTTGGTTAATGATCAGACTTTCTCAGTTAATGTCAGAGGATTATTCTTTAAAGAATTACAAACAAGACAGAGGTTATCCCAGCAGGAATACTGGATGAGATTGTGGAAGAAATAAAGGTTGAGACCCATTTTATATAAACCGATTTTGTGGGAGAGGGCAAAATTAACAAAAGGCCAGATTTCAAGAATGATCACAATAAGGCATGGTATTCTCATAATTGCAAAAGCAGAGGTGCAAAACAAGTGACGACTAAAAACTGGTCTTCAATACTGCGTGCTGTGGGGCTTGCAGACAGACTTTGACCAGCATTCAATTTTGTTTTTAAAAGAAGTCCCAATCTGAAGATATATTACTGTAGAAAGAAGACTTGTTGGTGCCGGGTCTATGCAAAATATTCGAACATCCAAAATGTCGAATGTTACATAGTCGAGACCAAGTGTTCAACATTTGGATGTTCGAATATCAAATAAAATAAAACAAGAAAAACACACCTTAACAGTGTGAGCAGGGGGGCAAGCCCCCCTGCACCCCACACGCCCCCTACTTAAATATACCAACTCAGAGACCACACTTCTGTGCAGAAAAGGGAAATTCTCCCAATCTGCACCATACGGCGCCATTAAAAGTCAATCTTCGAATACTTGAAATTTCAAACGTTTTGTCTCGACCATGTAAAGTTCGAAATTTTGAGCGTTCGAAGAATTGACATAGACCCTTGGTGCCTACACAAAAACAGGGCATGAAAAAATGTGGTTCTTGCTCCCAGTGCAGATTTACACTGGATAATATTAATGCTACAGTAGAAAACTATTCAGTAGTTATTGATAGTAAAGGTAAATATGACTGTGCTACAAGTGGAGTAGTTTATCTGATGACATGCACAGTACAGATATATCCAATGCATTATGGAGACATTCCTTAACATGATCCAAATTTGCAACATTACTATTTATTTTTGAGAGGGTTCCTATGTTTAAAAAAGGTGGTTGTAAAGAAGATGTATTAGAAACTAGAGGATTGTACTGGCCGCTACAGATGAACACGTCAAACCCATCAGGTTTGAATGGTTTTTATATTTATCAATAGTATTTTAAAAACTAGGGCATCTATAATTTATTTTAATATAATGTTAAAGTCTTTAAACTAGGATCATTTAGAAAACAATTCTGGTATTAGCTAATAATATTCAAACATTTTCTCCTAATCATTTTTTTAGTAGTTTATAAGGTTTATCTAATTCAGGGGGGTGTCAAATATTTTTTTTTACTGTCATTGCTTAACTGGAAGTAATGCAATAGATAGTAGTTCTGATGAAGTTCTTACAAATGTTTTGAGAAAGCGCGCTTAACTAATTAAAATATTTACGAACACAATCTTGTTTAGCATTTTAATGGCTTTTTGTTTTTTTAAGTTACTTTTACGTTAGTGGAATTTTTAAGTGTTTCTGACTAAGATACACATACAGTGTGCGTCAGTCATGGAATGGAATTATGTTGTCTGGATTTTTCCTCAACTTTTTAAATGCTCTACTTTCAATAACAAACTAAAGAGCAAGACAGGTAAACTGGAAGGAAAAGACATCAATAACTAAGCAGAGTAGCCAATAGTAAACTGTTAAGGTGAGCCAAAAATTATGCTAAGGCCTAAAGAGGCATACAAAAATAAAATCCTGGCAGAAAGAGTAATAAAAAGAATGGTCTGACCTGACTGACTCCAAGACAACAAGACACTGACTATAAAAAACTCAAGAAACTTTTTACAAGAGCTATCAATTTAATAAACTAGTCTAGACTGCTTCCCTGAGGCTCACATGAAATAAAGCAAAAAAGATTCAAAACCAAATTTAAAATTAAGTGCTTAAAACCTAAACACGAATGCAACCAAATCACAGAATAAAATATATATGAACAAAAATAACACAACAAAAGAAGCAAAACTAAAGAAAACAATGCTGGTGAGACCAATGCCACATTTCATGCTTCATATAAAAGACCCAGGAAATAACGGATCCATGAGTCAGACTAGTCCCATAAGCAAGGTCATGGAAAGACTTACCATGGATCTGATAAACAATAACATAAGAAACCTACAGACCACTAGACCTTACCCAGTTCGGTTTTGTCAAAGGCAGATCACACCTACTTAACCTGGTGGACTTATTTGAGAAGGTCACTAAAGCTATGGATGAGGACAAAACATTGTACACTTCCTACTTTGACCCAGACAAAGCATCTGACAGAACACCTTGTTTGGACACTGTAGATAAACTTGCAAAATTAACAGCAAACCTACATGTCATATGATGGATAACTGGCTGTCTCACAGAACACAAGAAGTTAGGACAAGGGAGTCCATCTCCACTGAGGGACCGCTCAGTAGCAGTCCCACCAGCGATCAGTGCTAGGATCTCTCCTTTTTGGCATCTACTTCTCTTAAGTCAAAGACTATTGGCTGACCACGTCTGCAGATGACTGCAAGCCAGGTATGTCAATGAATCCCCTAAATACACAGATACCCTACAAGGAGGCCTGACAGACAATGCAAAAAAAAAAAAAGCATAATTGTTACCTTTGGAAAAACATTTACACCTGAAAATTACCAAACTGAAAACATATCCCTAAAAGTAGATCAAGTGGTCAGGGATCTAGGAATGTATGCTGATAGTAACCTGACCTTTGTCTACTATGTGTCTATTATGGTGAGAAAATCATTCAAAGTTAAGCAACTTATAATTCAAAGACATGGCATCCAGATTCAAGGTCGTCACTGCGCCGCTGTACTCTGTTCTCATCATGCCAATCACAGAGTACAACACACCTTTCAGCATGTACATGAACAGGCACTTGCAACAGCCTGAAAGACCACAGAGGTGCCTCAAAAAAAGGAAGTAAACAACAAGTTCAATGTGGACTGTCTCAAAGCCTTATTTCTGTATTCTGTCCCATACAGACTGCTGTGCAGTAATCTATGCCTAGTCTACAAGTAATTATTTGATTCCACACTGATCTACCTGTTGCACATCCGCAAAACAAACAGCATTAGAAATGCCCTTTTTAAAGACCTAAACCTCATTTGTGACAAACAGGACATGGTGGAACACACATGTGGCTAAAATATAACCACTTCTCTAGAACAGGTTTCCCATCCAAGTGAAGCAAAACTCATCCCTAATATTAATCAGACATAGCCTGGACCAATGGATGGGAAATCATAAAGTTATCTCTAGTTTGGTACTTATGTCCCTACTGGACAAGGGCAACCTCTGAGTGCTTGATGTGCACAATATCCTATACTGTTGCTTATGGTACTGGCACATGTCAGCAATATTTTGATAAATCTGGGCTAGGCTTAAAATGGCTGTTGAGCCAGCAGGCTAGTAACCACCTACAAATCAGAAAGGTAAGACCTGGGTGGCTGTGTGAAACTTGAGTATTGGACATCCTCAATAAACATGACAAACTGTCTTAAAGGTACAGCCATTATAAAACAAAAGAACATTTATCAGAAGAATCAAGACAGAACCTTGAATCTGTAACAGTTCAACTGAAGAACAGCACAGGGCACAAGCAGACCAATGCCAAGATACAAGACAAGGGGTCCAAAGTCATGAACGGTCAAACAAATCATAACTCTACAAGTGATAAAAGACTGCATTGCCAATCAGTGTAGACTCTACACAGCACTGGTATAATATGGTGGTATTGAGACAGTACTCAAGAAAAAGAAAGTTTACAGTAGTAGAAATGCTTAATTTATTAAACAGGATAAAAGCTTTCGGGATGTACCCTTCCTCAGTTATCAATGAATACAGTTTTAAAAAAATCATCTCATTATATACACTTCAATACATAATAACACAGCCAGCTAATAAAATAACACACAAAATTAACCAACAAATAACATAAAATGCACAAAGATAAAAATAAAAGTATATAAATACATATACATAAGAAGTATTTTATATATATATATATATACATATATATATATATATATATATACATATACACATCATTTATATTTCATTTGTTTTTCAACCAAATATGGCTTTATAGTGACCATGTTGTTCAAACCAGCAAACCTGGTAATCCCTCCCATATTCAGCAATATCTAATTTGTTGTTTATATCACCCCCTCTTATATTTCTATAAACAACTTCCAACACTTCAAATTTAAAGGCATGTGTACTACCGTATTCATTAATATGCTTAGCTAAAGCATTTGTCATCACACTTCGTCTTATATCAGATTTATGCTCTATAATTTGGTCTTTTAACCGTCTTGAGCATTTTCCTATGTAAAAACTTGTGCATCTTGTACATGTACTTAAATAAACAACAAATGTTGTATTACATGTCGCCTGACATCTTATACTAAATTTACACTTAGTTGTTGGATGCTCAAATTCTAATAGATGATAGATATTATTGCAACGGCTACAACTGTAGCAAGGTAATGTTCCATTCTTGACCTTACAACGTGTCATAGTATTAACCTTAAAATCCTTATAGGAGAGTTGCCTTCTTAGATTCATACTATTCCTGTATGTGAAGTATGGCCTATTCCCCAATAAGTTTTCCATAGAGGTCAATATCCGCCAATTTCTCTTAATAATATTTTCTACATTTATGGTCATCTTATTATATGTAGTTATATAACGCACATTAGGTGTTTTATCCTTGTTGTTTACCCAGAGTGAATTATCTACTGTTATATACCTTATAATGTGTGGTAGTATTAACCTTAAAATCCTTATAACAAGAGTTGCCTTCTTAGATACATACTATTCCAGTCTAGTCGAATATTTTGCATTTTTTATACTTTATTAACGTGTAACCACTTAAAGTTTTTTTTCCCTTTATTGTGAATGTATTTGCATTTTAAATATGTACTTTTGTAGATGTGAATTTAATTTGAATTGCTTGGAGCTTATCCTCCCGGGCCTCTACTGAAAATGTACATATATCCAGCTAGACTACCCGGTCAACAAATGTAAAATAAATAAAATAAAAAATATCACTAAAAAAAGGGGGGGGGAGGGGCAATTGTTAACCTGCTATCAAACGTTTCCTTCATTATTTCAGATACTAGATTTTTGATTGTACCCTCTCTATTAATAAAATCACACATCAATTTTCCATCTGCTCTTTGCATTTCACATTATCAGTGTTTAACCTACTTATTCGTAGGAACTCTGCCTTGGCAATTCACGAAAAACTTGTTTAGCATGCATATTATCAATATGTATCTGTTTACCTGAACATCCTTATTATAAACACTGGTATTAATTACACCTGAAAAATTAGTAAGCTGTACATCCAAGTACGATATTACATTATTAGAACAATTCACTGTAAATTTTAGAAAAAGAGTACTGCTATTTAAATATTCAATAAACTTTTTCAGAAGCTCCTCACTTCCTTTCCATATTAGAAAGCAATCATCTACAAAACGTTGATAGAACACTCTGTCAATATACTGATTTTTATTCCCATATATAAATTCACATTCCCATTCATTCAATGTTATATTAGCATACATATTAGCCATGGGCGTACCCATGGCTACTCCAAACGTTTGCAAGTATGGTTGCCCATCAAATAGGAAAGCATTTTTAGTTAGTACTATCTCTATCATGCTACACATATTTTCTATTGCTCTACTATTCATTTTTGAATTCTTACACAGGAATTCACGTACTCAGTTGATGCCATACATATCTGGAATCACAGTGAAGAGGAAGCTTATAGGTTTCACAGGTTCATAGGTAGGTACTAGGCTATCGGCCCTGGGGCCTATACAAGCCCAGCCAAAAAGGTACCCTAGCTTTTGCCACCCAAGAAAATTATTTTCCTGTGCCACTGTCGAGCAGAGCCACAGAGGTGATCCCCGGGGTGAATTTCTTATTCCCCATTCAATCATCAAGATTTTTCTTGAAGAGTGCTAATGAGGAGCTTTGTTTGACATAGACAGGTAGTTTATTCCAGAGTATGGGAAGTCTCTGGGACAGGAATCTATCCCTCCGGCATGCTCTGTTTATTGTGGTGACAAGGTTTAGGTCCCTAGAGCGTGTAGCTCTGAGGGATTGGGATTTCTTTAAGTGGAGCATGTCCAGCAGCTCTGGGTTTGACATAGCTTTATATGTTAGGCAGAGATCACCTCTGAGTAGGCGATATGCGACGGAGTAAAGCTGGAGTTTTTTTAGACAGTCTGCGTAGGGCATCTGTTTGAGGCCGGTAATCCTCTTTGTGAGGTATTTCTGCGGCCTTTCCAGTTGTTGTAGATGTCTTGTGAGGTACATACCAAAAGGGGCGTTGTACTCTATAATGGGTCTAATGAGGGATGAGTAGAGGGCAACAATGACCTCTTTTTTTCTGGATGAGAAACCTTTTGTGATGAGGTGTCAAGTGTAACCATCAAAAAAGATGATGCTAACAAGTTCCCTGGTTTGAACAACATGGTCACTATAAAGCCCTATTTGGTTGAAAAACAAACGATAAAAGTATATATATATATATATATATATATATATATATATATATATATATAAAGTTCTTATGTATATGTATTTATATACTTTTATTTTTATCTTTGTGCATTTTATGTTAATTGTTGGTTAATTGGACATGTTATTTCATTGGCTGGCTGTGTCATGTGTTATGTATTGAAGTGTATATAATGAGATGATTTTTTTTAAAAATGTTTTATCCTGTTTAATAAATTAAGAGTTTCTACTACTGTTGAACTTTCTTTTTCTTGAGTATTGCAACATTGTTCCTGGTGGTGTGCTGCAGCTGAATCGTTGACTAAGGTATTGAGACAGTCCCATTAGTAGCAAAGCTGCAAAGTTCTGCACCGGTGGCCTACAAGACTGGAAATCCCAGGTACTGTAGCCCAGCCACAGCAGGAAACAGGATAAATTTACAAAGCAAGAACTTGGTCCTCGCATTCCACAACTGTAACAGAAATTCCAGTTTATCACCACTACATTCAACGCCAAGGGACAAAATTAAAGCAGATGATTTGCAGGCAAAGTATGACCAGCCACAAAAACTACATCAAATGCCCTCAGCTTAAACCAATTAACAACAATCCAGCTGTGTGCGCGCAACCGTTCTGTAGGTAGTTTAAAGCTGACAAATTCTTAAGAAAATAAGATGTATACCTGCATATCATAAATTACACCTCCTAATGAAAATGTCCATAATGCAAACAGCAGTGTACCCAAAACTGAACCATGAGGGAGAGATGGAAAAGAACACAGAGATATTCCTCATTAAAGGGAAGGAATTAAACCCAAACACCACTCTGCAAGTGCATCTGGAATGCAGGAAGAAAATTATTTGAAGATGGCAATGATACTGTAGTAATGCCATACACAATCCAACAGGATTCCGCAAGTCAACTGTAGCAAATATCAAAGAGAAACCTAAAAGAAACAAAAGTTATGTACTCACCATAATGATGCATCTGTGTTACCTATTTTCATTCTTCCTCAACTGATGGGTCTGTGACCCGACCTCAAATCTGACTCGGCTGCTTTTCAGACATTCTTGGATCCACATAATGCCCCTTTATCCTAATAACTCGGATAAGACATTCTTGGATTCACATAATGCCCCCTTATCCTAACACAACTCAGGTCAAGTTTGCTGCCCTCAACAAACCATGGCTGATACTATAAATAATCTAAAAAGTAGAGATAACAGAGAGAACTGGAGGTTAGACAGGGAACAACAATTCCCAAAGTATTATCCATTAGACCTCTCCAGGAGTAAATGGGAGGGGATTAAGGAGGGTGGGAAGATGAAGCAGAATGAAAATGAGCAACAAAGATGCATCATTATGGTGAGTACACAACTTTTTTTTTTAATCAGATGTCATTTCATTCATTTCTCAACTGATGGGACAGAGTCCCCACAGCTAGATGAACCTTGGGTGGTCCCTCATGGAAGAACATTTGGGAGTACTGTGGAGCTAAAGGTAGCTGTATTTCTAGGAAACCAGACTTGCAATGAGCAAATAAAAGTATGACCACTGGACCAAGTGGCAACAACAGCATAAATGTCATCTATTGAGTCATTGACCAAAAACCTGAAGAGACATCCACAGACCTTGTGGAATGAGCTCTAGGGGGCTTAGGCAAAGAAACCCTCTTTTGCTGTGGACAAAGAACATTCAGTCAACTTAACCATTTGACTAAGGTTACTTTAAAAACTGCCACGCCCAATCTGTTCTGTGAAAAGGATACAAACAATTGGACAGTTTTCCTGAAATCTTTGATCCAATAGAGATACAACTGAAGTTGCCTCTGAACATCCAAATGATGGAGCATGTATGATCCCTTATTAGAGAAATTTGGAAAGAAAACTGGGAGGTTAATGACTTGATTAACATTATATTCAGAAGCCACCTTAGGCACAAAAGGCAGACTGGCACATAAGGAAATTCTATCCTTATGAAAAACAGGTAGGGAGATTTGGAGGAAAAAGCCTGGAGTTCAAATACTCATCTAGATGACTTAATATTAAGTAGAAAAACAGTTTTCCAGGATAAAGACTTTAGGTCTGTCTTGGCTAAAAGTGGAAAGGGTTCTTGGGTTAGACCTTGAAGCATGACAAGTTAAATCCCAAGGAGAAGTAGGGTCCTTTACTGGGGCCTAAGTAAGAAGGTGCCTTTCAAAAAGGCCTTGCACAACCTAGGAGAAGCGAAGAAAAAATAATTTCACCTCAATGGTAGCTAACTGCAGTTTAATAGTAGAGAAACTAGCCTTCTCATGAAAAATTAAAGCTAAAAATTTAAGGACAGCTGGTATACAGGCAGAAAAAATGGACAAATCTCTCTTAAGGGATCAAACTGAAAATCTCTTCTATTTACATTTGTAAATGTTTAAGAAGAAACCTTTTGAGAAAACAACAAAATGATGTCAGACTGGGAAGGAAAGCTTGGGGTGTCTAGCCATTAATGGAACTGGAAAAAAACATGCAGTCAGCTTAAGGCCTGTTATGTCCTGATAAGTCATCCATGTCAGATGAAATAGAAGGTCTGGGCTCGCGTCCAGTACCCAGGGTAGATACAGAGGATGAGGCCACAGGAAGGGAAACCAAATTTCACAAGGCCAAAAAGATGCAACAAGGATAAATCTGCTCTTCAACCGATATGCTTTCTATATGAATTTGGTGATTAGACATAACAGCGGATAAGCACAAAGGAGACTGGTGGTCAATTGTGCACGACAGCATCTCTCAGTGACTTCCCCAGAGGAAGGATCAAGGTGAAGAACCTGCTGCACTTGTTGCTGAGGAAAGAAGCAAAAAGGTTGCAGCATTGCTGGCCCCATCGATGGAAAATTCTATCCACCACTTTGACATTGACAGACCACTCGTGAGGCATCAGAATGGATCTGCTTAGTTTATCTGCAAGCACGCTGGCATTCCTGGTATGTGTGTTTCTATGAGAAAGTGGCCACAAGAAATTGCCCATTGCAACACTTACACTGTTTATTGACATAGTGGATAAGATCATGCTACTCTCTGTTTGTTCATGTACCAGACTACAGACATATTGTCCAGTCTGGATCAACAGTTTTGGAGGGGAGTGAGTCTTGCTAGGAGGACTGCTCTCACTTCCAGGACATTGATATGTGCATTGGCCTCTTCTGGGGACCATGTACGTTGGACTATCCTTCTCAAGTAACCCCCCCCCCCAGTTGGGAGGTGCCCATGGTCACTGTGTTTATAATACTTGAAACTCTGTCAGCCCTTTTAAATAATTCTATAAATTCTTAACCATCTTTTTCTCTTTTATTTCTACCCTATTTTTAAACTCAATTTTCAATTATCTCACTCACCAGCTATCACTTCTGAAGAAATTTTCTGTCTTCCCTAATAACTTAAGAATAATATTCACTACCCATTCCTGAAATTCCTTCCTTTTTAACAGGTATTTGGGGAAGCACCAGCGTGACAGCATCTCATTTTTACTTCATTACCCTGCATTTTTATTTTTATTTCAGATTGTACAATGAAAATAACACTGCTACTGGATAACTGCTTAAGCTTTCAATAAAATACACATATCCTTGTAAAACAGAATTTCTACCCTGTCTATCTCAGTTATTGTAACTTGGGGGAATAATATGCAAATTCTGTCTAAGTTTCTATGACTGAATTCATGTCTTCTAACCACATATTTTTATAAATGTCTTCAAAAGTCCACATTCTTTTGTTATATTTTCCCTTCTAGATCCCTCTACTAATCCTCATTACTGCAAATAAATTTCCAATTGCCACCTATAAGTAATATTCTCTGTTGAAACCTGATCTCTCCCAAAATTTTCTTAAGCTCCACAACAGCAGTTTTGGTGGAACAAATACAAGCTAGCATAATCCTCCTCCCTGGCAAACAGCCTCTTACTACCACAAATCTACCATTTTTTTTCTTCTTCTTTCACTGTTAGTTTCCCTCTCACAATCAGTATTACTCTCCCTTTCCTCTGTCCCTGATATTCTGCTGAGCATCCATCCTGAAATCCTCTCTATGTCAAATTTATATGCTCATTTCTTTCCAAATGTGTCTCCCGCAGAATTCCAATTTGTATTCTGCACTCAATTCAATATTCTGTCCGTTTTGTCTATAACTGCAAAGCCATTTACATTACAAAATAATATGGATAATGTAGCCATTATGATAAAATATACTGTACCCACCTATTATACATGATAGTTTTTTGAATGTGTACTTCCAACTTTTGTCTTATATGCACATACTAATTTTAGCAACCTGATCTTTTTTTTTACATTTTATTTTCATCTCCATTTGAACCTTGTGTCACATTTTTCAAGATTTTGTTTTAATGAAAACCTTAAAACGATAACCTAAAAACATTTTCAGAATACACTCATCTCCTATTAACTTTGAAAAGCACACAAAACTATGTACATCTTTACAGAAATTAAGTTTAATCCTTCATACAAGACCCAAAACATCTACCTAAAATTGAGTGCTGTAACCACAACCTTTACCTAATTTAACATTTAGTTTACTCATACACAAGCTGACTCATGCTCAAGTGCATGTTACAGCCTGTGTTCCCTCTTACACTGATTGCTGTCTGTTCTTTTCTTATTTCTATCCACATATTAAAAAAAAAAGCAAAACAGGCTGCATGCTATCAGAAAACTAACTTTCAGTCCTATGAAAAAGTGTATTGGCTATCTTTAAGTAAAACTAAATTGTACACGGTTCTAATAAATGCACTAAAGAATTAACACTGCTGGGGTGATTGGCAGCCCTGATTTACTTCCCCTAATTTCAAATTTTATTTTTCACTGAACTGTTTGTTATTGTAGCTTTAAAATTTTAATTTCCTCAACAAAGAATGCTCAGAACTCTCAATACTAATTTGCTTGCACCTGCCTACAGACAGTTATCTCCATGCAGTCAGCAATAAGACAGAAAAAAAACAGCTAATAATTCTGTATATGCATGAAGGAATCTATCAATTTTAGTCAGAACAGAATGTACAACTGCCTTCAACTGTAGACGTCTGACTTCCACTGAGAACATCTGCTAATGGAAAAGAACAAGCTAATATCTTTGTAGATGCAAAAAACTTGCTATGTTTCATGGCTTCCATCATTTTATCTTATTTTCAAAAAAACTTGCTTGCAAAAAAACACTTTATAGTTCAAGGCAAGGGCATTGTTATAGAAATCCACCCTTGTAAAAGTAACAGAAATTATCTTAATTCTACATATAATACAATCAGGGCACTTTTGCACACCGGCTCTAACCAGCATCCCACAATCACAGCATATTAACTTGTACTTGTTTTGTTCAGCCTCTACTCTCTTTTTATACTGTAAAGCCTATATCTTGCACCTAAATATTTAACACAATCCTGACCACACACTATACAAAAATAAAACTGCTTTACTATACAACATGCAGCTTATATCATGAAATGCTTTATAAAAATACCAACAAGAACATAACATTTTACTTAGTCTTACTTTACTTTGTGTCCATCTAAACAGTCCTCAGCCACTTTTTCTTGTACATACATATTTTACAGATGTGTTTGATTCTTTCTAGTCTCCTATTTATCATTAATTTCAGTGGTGCATATCTTCATCTCGTTCATCTCCATCTCTCAACACTAGACTGGTACAAGTCCAAGAGACTCCTGATTCTTTTAGTCAAACTGTGCTTTTTTCTTCTCTCTCTCAAGCAACTTTCCGGGAACGTTGGAAAAGGTTTCATTGGAAAAGTCTTTCTAAGAGCTTTAATGTCAGAAGAAAGAGGAGCAGAGTCCCCTTCTGTTTGTTGGCTCACCTTTTGTTGGATAAACTATTTCCTCCTAGCCTGTCCTGCATTTAAAAATATCTTCAACCCTCCAGGAAAAAAAAACATTCTGAGTCAGCTAGACACAGCAGCATGAATTTCTTATCTGCCTTACATTTCCTGATTTCTGGGATAAATTTGCTTCTCTTCTCCCTGGTGTACAGTGAATAATGTTGTTGTTTGTCTTTCGGCTTTTTCCGGTTAGGGGTCGCCACAGCAGAACTCCAGTCCACTAATGATTGGCAGTAGATTTTCATGAACACCAAGGCGCCAGCTCGACGTTCAACCTTCAACGAAGGCATGCCCATTTATGCATGTCTTTCAAATGCCCACTCAACCGTGGGGAGGACATGCAGACTGTACACAGAAGGCACTCCCTGCACTCCAGCCAAGAATCGAACGGGAGAACCTCTTGCTGTGAGGCAACAATGCTATTGCTGTACTATCACAGATTACTGTGTACAGTGAATAATAATTATCCAAAAATACTCGTCTTCCTCGGTCTGCCAAAGTTTTGCCAGGATCCACTCAAGACTGGATCACTTCTAATACAGGTCTTGTCAGCTTTCTCATGGTCAGATATCAAGCATATACTCTATGTGCCCTTTCAATTAAGAAATCCTACTGTGGGAATACAGTCTGCTCCTTCCAGTTTGTCTGGTACAACAGAAAATATATGGTTTTCTCTAAGAGAGCTGTCTTCTAGGCCTGCTATTTTTTTGAAACTGCTCTTCTTGAGAAGGCTTTTACTCAGTCAGCCTTTACTTCCTTTCAGCTTCTGATTTTTGCAGTTTTATCAGTTAAACTGAACAGATAGCTAAAGTTCCTTCTTTTTTTTCTCGCCTTTTATTTGAGTTGATATATTCCTTCAATGTTTAATTTATTTTAATCATCTCAGATTACATCTGATTTTTCCTCTAAATTACTGGATGCTATCTCTTGCATCAAAGCTGAAACTTGAACTGCTTTTTGCTGAACAGCTGCAAGATTCTTCTCAGCCAGTGTTTTCTCTCACTTTTTCTGGTTGATTTTCTTTCAGGTTCTCTAAATTTCTTCTTTGCTATTATACAGGCAGTGTAATTACTTAACCAGTAAATTAATTTTACCCAAGCTGACAATATCACTGGGTCTTATTTCTCAAGTTTCTGATTTCTCACTGGGAGAGCTGAAATTAGCTGTTGATCTGTGCAGCCATCTTAGAAGGCTCAGAATAAGTCATTTGTTAACCCAATTCAGAAATAATTTGGATGCATATATGGGGAGAAGTAAATCTTTCAACACTATATTTGTTGATCCTACTGACACAGAAGTCTGCCGAACTGAAAGTCTCCTAACAATTTCAGTCATTTCTTACTTCTCAGCCAAAAGGTCCTGCAGGAACAAAGGATGTACAGTAACTTTGAAAGCTTGAGGTGGAATCCTGGCAGTTTCAATTTTCAATCATTTCAGGTCACCCACATAAATTTATTGACAGGATCAGGAGTTTTACAGCAAAAGCAATGCCCAAAGATGGAAATGGTCTAAGATGCAAAACCCATACCCTTCTCAGCAATGAGGAGGCATCAGAATTAGCTTTGCTCTTTCTTTACATTTTGTGATAAGGTGCAGAATCAGAGGGAGGAAAGGAGCAATAAAGCTGGCATTTTCCAGAGGCAGGAAAATGTTCCCTTACATGGCTGTGCTAAGCAGAAGCGGGAAAGAAAATTTGCGTGAGTGGCAAATAAATTATGAACTGTCCCATTTCTGATGTTGCAGAACACACATGGTTCCCAAATATGTAGTTCCACGAAAGAAATAGAGCACTAACTCGTTAGACTGATCAGCAAAATCAACTTTCCACAGAATGCAAACTACTGACAGAATAATACTCTTACTGCTCACTGCCATGTGCACATCAATATTCTGTAAACAGGATATGATAAGCCATAAGTTCACAAATGAATCACATGCATCAGCAGCCTTTATTAAAATATCATTTGCTCCATCATACGTGGATTTGTTAATTTGAAAAAATGGTAAAGTGCCTTAAATAAATGACCAATAAACCAAAAGGTAGGCACTGGTAAGGCAAGCTGGATATCAGTCAAGAAAAATGTATTGATGACACCAAAGCACACTGGCAAAAAAAGATAAATCCACACAAACGCTTTAACTGTTTTCACGGCATTTTCGTCTTATAACTTCATCAGATGAGCGCACCAACAGTTAAATCCTTGATTATATACAAAGTTTAAAAACCCAAAAGCCAATCAAATCAACTGAGTGATTAAGAAACCACAAAAATAAAAGGAACAGTGTATTTCTAAAAAGTCACATAAAATCATTGTTTAAAAATCATTTAGTTAAAAAGAACTGTTTAAAAACCTTAAAAACCACAAAACAAACATTTGAACATGTTAATATATCATAATAAATACATACATCTATAAAAATACATTAAATGATAGATATATAAAATCCTAACCGGGAAAAGCCGAAAGACATTCGTTTTATATACAAATGCAATGTATTGTGTTAAAACCTGTCTAATATCACCATCTACTATCCAAAGTTGTGAATTACAACTTGGCAGATCTCAATTATAACAGGTTTAAAAGATGCATTTTCATTCAAACATGGGCATGCATTTGATTCTAAAATTGAATGCCAATATAGTTCCTTATATTCAAGACGGGTTTCCCAAGGGCCACCCCTGGGATCTATAGGCAACACTTCCATAGCATAAAAACCAAAACTGGCATTAATACAAGCTTGTGTCTGTACAACGCATTGTTAATATTTTTCTTTCTGATATCGTACATATGTTCATAAATCCGCATTTTTAATTTTCTTTCAGTTTTTCCTACATAAAATGTGTCACATTGATCGCATAATGCTAAACAAATAATGCCATTTGTACTGCAATTCGCATACCCCCTGGTTTTAATAGATTTATTCCTACATTGTAAGTGGGCATTTCCCCTACTTTTATGTAGGGACACTGGGCACAGTTACCACACTTAAATATGCCTCTCTCTAGCTGCACCACCTTCCAAGAATGACTTTATATTCTGACCAGTCTTATAAATGCATTTAAAGGGGTTCTCAAATATGTTTAAATCAGAAATACTGGCAAACTTTTTCTATCCATCTTGTATGGTGTCCTTAACAAGTTTAGCCTCTCCATCATATGTAATAATCAATGCCTTATTATAAATCATGTCTCCATCATTCTTTTTCAGTCCAGTGTCTACAACACCTTTTCCCAATATAGGGCCAAACCTTGTGCTCCTGGCTTTCACAACTTCATGAAGTATCTCATCTATAAGAGTATCTGGGTACCCCCTAGCTTTAAAAAGTTTTATTAAATATATAGATTCTTTTTTGTAATCTTCGGTATCAGAAATCATCCTACTAAGGCACACATGTCCCTTTCACCACACTCTTTTTTTGGTAAAAGGGATGTGCACTACCATAATGTAGGTACGAATTCGAAAAAGTGTCTTTTCTGAATATATTAGATTTAAACTGTCACCCAGCTTTTGAAATCTTAACATCCAAGTAATTCATTTCATTGTAAGTTATTGCATATGTAAACCTATGAAATTCTGTGCTATTAAAAAATCTAAAATCTTCTCCTCAGAACCAATCCAAAAAAGGCAAATGTCATCCAGAAAATGGCAATAAAACTTTCAATATTGTGTATATTCACAGTTAAAAACAAACTTATTCTCCCAACATGATAAAATTATATTTGCATATGTTGGTGCACAATGTTCCCCCATGGCTACCCCTATCAACTGCCTGAAATAGTCACTTTCAAAAAAAAAAAAAAAATTATTCTTCAGAACCACATCCATTAAAGTTAAACATGTACAAGAATCATTAGGTGAAATATTCCTGTTATGAAATAAAACTTCTTCTAACCACTCCAACCAGTGTCATGCGGTACAAAGGTGAATACGTCTATAACATCTATGGTTATAAATATTAAGTCCTCAGAATATAAACTATTGTTAATTTTGGATAGCAAATCCCAAGAATCTTTAATAACATTGGTTGTTTCCAGTGATATTTTCTTTAATTTTGAATCAATATATTTAGCTAATGTAGCTATAACTGAGCCTTCAGCAGAAACTATTGGCCCGGGGGGGGGGATTACAGACATCTTTGTGGATCTTAGGGATCCCAAAAATGGAAGCGACCCTAGGTTTGTCCACATGAAGAAAAGCAAAAGTGTCAACATCTACAAGTCCCTCAAACAATAATACTTTTAAACACATATATTTTCTTATAGGCTGTATGTACTTCACTCAAAGAAATTCTACGTTATTTACTGTCATCACTTAAGATGTCCAACATTTTTCCTTAATATATTATTTTGTCCATAAAAATCACCCCCCCCCCCCTTGTCAGGCTTCATAATTCTTAAGTTTCTACTTTTCTTACATGCTTCCAAAATATTTCTCTCTTCCTTTGTTAAATTAGGTGTCATCTATTATTACTGAGGGCTTCTCTAAGTTCCTTCTCAACCATTACTTCAAAATTCTTAAGTTGAGGGTGCAATGGGGGGGGGGGGTTTAAAACTGCTGCCCTTAGTTAACTGTGCGCCTGAATTAATTTGTCTATTCTGTCCCTGGAAAAATAATTCAAGGTTCTTTTTTCTAATAAATAATTTAAAACTTACCAATAAATTGGGTCGATCTGTCTTCCTTCTAGGTACAAAGGTAAAACCTTTTTAAAAAAGCCCAGAATGTTCTTTTTCTATTTTTACATCACTATAGTTAAAGATGTTAAAATCCTGGTATACATATTTTGGGCCAAAACAAACTATATCACTATCAAGTACTACCTCTGATAATTCCTGTGCTGCCTATTCCATGCATTGTTCCTGTAACTGACTGGCCCCTTGTTTTTCAATCTCTCTGATCTCCGAAGTGTCGGAAAATCCGAATAACTCTTTAAATTGTATGGAGCTCTCTCTCCATTTTCATCATAACTAACTTCATCACACCTTACCCAAACTCTGTTATCCTGATGGTATGCATGTGTTCTTACACTTTTAGGTTTGGGGTAATGAATATCGTCAGGATATTCCCTCACATCCTTATTTATTTTATTCAGTTTCCTATTGTGCACTTCATTACATTTCACATCAATACCAGATAGAATTCCAAATATTTGGCTTTTTCATTTTCCACAGTGTATACCAAGTCATTTACAATAACATTGTTGGTATGCTCAATAAGTTCCATTAAATTAGTCATTTCACTTTAATTTCTTTTTATAATAGCCCTCATAATGTCAAATCCACACTTGTCAAAGCAAACAATAAGTTCCTTATGAAATGCTGACCCTTCTATTACATTATTTGGGTATTTCCATACCCTCAGGCCTTTAGGTACAATATTCAATTCTAGACATTGTTTTAAATACAAATTGTCCATTTCCAGCATTTTATATTTTGATAAAAACTAATCAAACTTGCTTAAACTATTAGAGAAAGTGCCAGTATGACTATCCCAATGCATTTCTCCCCCCTAAACACAAACTTACGGTTTAAAACATCCCTAAATAGTCTGTGTACCTTGTTCATTAATAACAAGTAAATTGGACTGTCCACCATCAGTAATTCATGTTTCTCCTGTTGCAACATATTCCCTTCCACTCTGAGTATTAAAGATGTTAGGAAGTCCTTCCAAGCTATCTGGTATCACCAAGCTGTTTCCATTTGCATTTAAACCACAATTAAACGCTCCGTTGTTTTCGTCGCCGTTTCTGCCATTTGCCTGATTCAGCTGTGCTTCCTGGTTGTCAAGAACTGTAGAACTGCTGGCCAAGGTGATCACTGATTGGCAAATATGGGTTAGAAGTCCCATCAGTTGAGTAAGCTGACCAATTGGCTTGCGAATCTCCCCCATTTTGTTTCCTTTCCTCAGTTCCTTGGCTGAAAAGTCCTGCTGTCCTTCCATAACCAAAGTAGAACCAGTAAATATGAAAAAATGGTAAAGTGCCTTAAATAAACGACCAATAAATCAAAAGGTAATAAAGAAAGGGTACCTCCTAATGCTAAAGTACAGCTATCAGTAACAAGTAAAAACAGTATTCAAAATGAAACGCTGTACAACAATGGCCAATGAAATAAAGTTCTCTTGCCCAAGGAATTTATAAGCCTAGCCAGAATGTGTTGGCTTTTGCCACCCCCTTATATTAGTTCCCTGTGCCTCTGTCCAGCAGAGCCATTAGTTCCCTGCGCCACTGTCCAGCAGAGCCACTGCAGTGATCCCCGGGGTAAATTTATAGATTCATAGTTAAATCCTTGATTATATACAAATTTTTAAAACCCAAAAGCCAATCAAATGAACTGAGTGATTAAGAAACCACAAAAATAAAAGGAACAGTGTATTTCTAAATAGTCACATAAAATTACTGTTTAAAAGTCATTGTTAGTTAAAAAGAACTATTTAAAAACCACAAAAACATTTGAACATGTTAATACATCATAATGTTGTTGTGTGTCTCTTCAGCTTTTCCCGGTTAGGGGTCACCACAGCAGAACTCCGGTCCGCTAATGATTGGCACCGAGTTGCCAGCCCGACGCCCAACCTTCAGCGAAGGCACGCCCATTCACGCATGTCTTTCGGAGGCCACTCAACTGCGGGGAGGACATGTAGACTCCACACAGAAGACACTCCAGCCGAGAATCGAACAGGAGAACCTCTTGCTGTGAGGCAACAACACTACTGCTGTACCACCGCAGATTATGTTAACACAATACATTGCATTTTATATATGGATTTTATATATTTATCATTTAATGTATTTATTATGTTAATACATCATAATAAATACATTAAATGATAAATATATAAAATCCATATATAAATGCAATGTATTGTTAAAACCTGTCAGATAGCACCATCTGCTGACCAAAGTTGTGAACTACAACTTGGCAGATCTCAATTTTAACACAGGCTTCAAAGATACATTTTCATTCAAACCAGGGTATGCATATGATTCTAAAATTAATTGTCAATATAGATCCCTATATTCAAGACGGGTTTCCCAAGGGCTACCCCTGGGATCTATAGGTCATACTTCCATAGCATAAAAACCAAAACTGGCATTAATACAAGTTTGTGTCTGTACAACACATTAATATTTTTCTTTTTGATATGGTACATATGTTCATAAATGTGCATTTTGAATTTTCTCTCAGTTTTTCCTACATAAAATGTGTCATACTGATCGCATAAAGCTAAATAAACAATGCCATTTGTACTGCAATTCGCATACCACCTGGTTTTAATAGATTTATTCCTACATTTTAAGTGTGTCATTTCCCCTACCTTTATGTAGGGACACTGGGCACAGTTGCCACACTTATATGAGTCTCTCTTTCTAGAATCTGTGCCTTTATATCTAGCTGCACCACCTTCTAAGACTGACTTGATATTCTGACCCTTCTTATAAATGCATTTAAAGGGGTTCTCAAATATGTTGTTTAAATCAGAAATACTGGCAAACTTTTTCCATCCATCTTGTACAGTGTCCTTAACAAGTTTAGCCTCTCCATCATATGCATTAATCAATGCCTTATTATAAATTAGGTCTCCATAATTCTTTTCCAGGCCAGTGTCTACAACACCTTTTCCCAATACAGGGCCAAACCTTGTGCTCGTGGCTTCCACAACTTCATGAAGTATCTCATCTAAAAGAGCATCTGGGTATCCCCTAGGTTTAAAAAGTTTTATTAAATATATACATTCTTTTTTGTAATCTTTGGTATCAGAAATCATCCTACTAAGGCGTACAAATTGTCCCTTCACCACACACTTTTTTTGGTAAAAGGGATGTGCACTACCATAATGTAGGTACGAATTCGAAAAAGTGTCTTTTCTGTATATATTAGATTTAAACTGTCACCCAGCTTTTGAAATCTTAACATCCAAGTAATTCATTTCATTGTAGGTTATTTCATATGTAAACCTAAGAAATTCTGTGCTATTAGAGTTAAATAATCTAAAAGCTCTAAAAACTTCTCAGAACCAATCCAAAAAAGGCAAATATCATCCAGAAAACAGGCATAAAGCTTCCAATATTGTGTATATCCACAGTTAAAAGCAAACATTCTCCCAACATGATAAAATTGTACAATGTGCCTCCATGGCTACCCCTCTCAACTGCCTGAAATATTCAACTTCAAAATAAATAAAATTATTCTTCAGAACCACATCCATTAAAGTTAAACATGTACGAGAATCATTAGGTGAAATATTCCTGTTATCAAATAAAACTTCTTCTAACCACTCCATACCAGTGTCATGGAATATAGAGGTGAACAAGTCTATAACATCTATGGTTATTAATATTAAGTCCTCAGAATATAAACCACTGTTAATTTTGGATAGCAAATCCCAAGAATCGTTAATAACATTGGTCGTTTCCAGTGATATTTTCTTTAATTTTGAATCAATATATTTAGCTAATGGAGCTGTAACTGAGCCTTTAGCAGAAACTATTGGCCTGAGGGGGGATTACGGACATGTTTGTATATCTTAGGGATCCCAAAAATGGAAGGGACCCTAAGTTTATCCACATGAAGGAAAGCTAAAGTGTCACTATCTAGAAGTCCCTCAAACAGTAAGTCTTTCAAACACACATACAGTTCATTAATTTTTTCCTGACTGATATCCAGCTTGCCTTACCAGGGCCTACTTTTTGGTATATACATGGATTTGTTCATGGAGCTGTGGGAAGCAGAACATTTACATGAAGTTTTTTTTTAAAATATTTTCTGCTTTAAAGATGATTTTTTTTTCTGTAAAGGTGATAAAAAATCTGATGTATTATCATAACTGAATGCTAACTGGTTTTGTGTGAATTTTACTCATGTAACTGATAAAATGCAGATCAGTTACTTAGATTTGTTCCTAAAAGGGGTGGTAATTGTTTAATCACTGCTTTATACAGAAAGCTTATACCCAACATAACCTGCCTTAATGTTACAAGCTGTTACCTGACACATAAATGCTTTACCTTATTGCAAATAATTATGAGCTAGGCAAGCATATGTAAGTGGACAGAATTTTTAACTGAGGCTAATAACATGTTTTTGACAAAAGGTTATGATCTACCTACACAAAAAAGGGCTTACTGGAGAAGCATAAATAAAAATATGAAACTGTTTTTTTTTTTTAAACCATGACAAGGGGAAACCATGAGGCAGTAGATATTTACAATGTATCATAAGAACAAAATACAGAAATTACTTATTTTGTCACAGAGTATAATGCGACTCCAGTGACATGGAGTCATATTTACAAAAGCACTGGGACAGTCTGTCACTTGATTACCTTTATGTACAAAACCAGGTACTTTATGCAAGAGAGGATGACATTTGTGTGATGTACTTGTACAAAGCAGTTTTAGTACAGGTGAAAACTGACAGTCTTAACAGATATTCAAATGTCTGGCACTTTTTCTTATAAAAACTAACATCTGTGAACATGTACATCAGGTTACTATAAATGAAATGAGATATGAAAGCAGAGGACAATTTAGGTCTGATACAGAATATGTGTGATGTATGTCCTGTGGTGTTCCTGTAGTTTATATTACATAGGTGAAACTAAAGGGACATTTAGAGTGAGACTACAGAAGACATTATGGATATATGTAATAGGAAGGAAAACAACCCTATTGCACTACATTTTTAAGAGATGTCACACATATTACATTAGCTTACTAGCATCTTAGAAAGTGTAATTAATAATGGAAATGTTTTATGACTTAAGAGACAGTTGCAATATAAATTAGTTCACATTTTAAAGTACGTCACATGAAAACCCAAAGGGCTGAAACAGGAAATTACCTGGCCAAGGCTAAGTGGTTAACTTACATTGATGTCATAACCTTGTAACATTTTAAATGCTCATTTTACATTGATGTTCAGAATCCTTAAAGGCTTCAACTGAGATGCTAGAGCATTCTACCGCTATGTCCAAACTGGAGCTGACCCCTCTGATGGCAGAACTGAAAAGAACAGTCTGCTGAAGGGGATAGCAATGCTGTTGTTAGAGGTTTCTCAACTATCCCTAGATCTGTCATGCAACATGGACAAAGACACCGTTAAAATTAATGGTGACACATAGCTAAAGTTCCTGAGATTTTTCCTAGCTGTCAATTGAAACTTCAGAATAAAAACCATAAAAAGTTTTAGCTACAGTGCTCTTGCCTGAGGTAGGTAGAGATGACCCCTTCGAAGCATTCAGGATAGTTCAAAGGAAGGCCTTTAACCTCTTCTGGAGCAGGCCCCACCTTTATGAGGATGAAGGTAAAGTCATGATTAGGTAGTTAGCTAACAGTAAATGACAACCATCAGCTAATCACCAATACAGGGGCCAGTGCCCTGCACTCTCAAAAAGATGAGGAAAAACGCCAAGCACTTGGTGAACCAATATGGTACAGTGGCCAGGCCAAATGGGAGCAATGTGAACAGGAAATGCCAGTTTCTCACCCAGAATCTCAACAATAAAACTATAGTTCCTACGAATAAGGAGAAGAGGATAGGTGCTAGGTGTTCTTTAGGTCTAGGGTGAAATATCATCATTGTTGACGCTTTTTTCCTATGTGGGGTTGAGATGTCACATCATCCTTCACCACCTCCACTTTCTTTCACCTTCTTTGACAATCATGTCTAACTGTTGCAAGTCTTTTCTCATGCAATTCATCCATCTCCTGGCCAGAAACTACTGGTTCATCTTGCCTCTTTCCTGTCCCTCCCAAATCATTTTCAGCAAATCATCTTCCGCTATTCTGCACAGGTGCTCAAACCACTATAAAATGTTTATTTGAACTTCTCTGCAATTGGTTATACTCTGGTTTCAGCTTCGTCATTATTTCTTTGTCTGATTCACTGGGCTTCCTACCACTCATCTCAGGCAGTTCATCTTCACCACCTCTAGCTTCCTCAACTGTTCTGCTTTCAGTATTCATGTTTCTGTATCAGACATAAGTACTAGTTAAACCACTGTTTTGTATACTTAACCTTACAGCTTCAAGGGCAGTCTCCTGTCTCAAAGATGGCAAAACCTCTGATTCTAGTTTTGAACTATTCATTCAGAATTCACCTCTACTCATCCACCCCTCCAAAGTCTGTTAGCGTTAAGCACAGTGCAATGGTATAGGCACAGAACAATTCAGAAATAACACAAAAGCTGCCAGAGCAACCATTCCCAGTGCCATTAGCTGCATGTAACAAAGGAAACCTGCAGAATCTAATGAGAGACCGGCAATATGGGAAGAGCTAATGGCTAGGAAAGCTTTCAGCACTGATGCTGATATGAGCCTACTGCTATGTCTTAGAGGTTACAGAGGATAGTTTTGATCTTAGATCTTAAGGACATTCTAAAGGAGGGATTACCTGAAAGTAAGTGTGTGCGCGCGTGTGTGTGTGTGTGTGTGTAGATTGAAAAATATAATGAGCTCTTATCAGTCTCACAAGTAGCCTTAAGTTCCTCAAACCTGAAGGCACAGTGGAAGTTAAGCCCCCACCATTAGGGACAAACTCAAGCACAACCAACATGTGTGGAGTTGGGCAAACAATGCATGTGCACTTAAGCAATGGGTGACAGGAAGCCAGAACTCAGATTATCACCCTATCACTTGTGGGCAGAAAAGTCCTGCACTAGACCAAGTAACCAGCATCGAGCCATGTTCCCTAAAGGTGCAACCCCACACCTGCTTGGGCAGACCCCACTGACTTTCTCTAGTCAACATGTGAATACAACAGGAAGGAAGGAAGGGACAAGCTACAAAGTACAGCCCTTAGCTTTGAATATAACCATGGGACCCATGACTACTGACTCAAGGGGCTGCTGCCCAGGAATGCTTAGGCTGATCAATCAGGTTAAGTGAAGTGCTGATTTCTACGATGGCTGCACACTGAGTAACAGCTTAATTTCAGCTCTCCCAGTCTGAAAACAGAAACTCAAAAGACAGCCAGTAAACTAAATTTCAGTAACTGGCTAGCAATTACACTGCCTGGATGCCAGTAAAAAAGAAATTTAGAGAACCTGAAAGAAAATCAATCGCAAAAGGTAAGGAAAAAACACTGCCTGGGAAGAATTCTGCAGCTGTTCAGCAAAAAGCAATGCAAGCTCCAGCTTTGGTGCAAGACGTAACTACCAGTAGCCTAGAGATAAAAATAAGTTAAATATATTCAGAACTCATTAAAATAAATGAAACACTGAAGGAGTATATTAACTCAAATAACAAAAGGATGGAAAAATGGGGGAAACTTTAAAAAGATATTCAGATGAGGTGATAAAACTGCAAAAATCAAAGGTCAAAATGAAGAAAATACTGGCTGAATATGAGACTGCTGAAGAAGAGATATTAAAAAAAAAAAAAAAAAAAAAAAAGAGTACAGAGCACGTAGGGAAATCTTGTGATTTTTTTACTGTGCTAGAGAAGCTGGAAGGAACAGACTGTATTAATTTTATGAAAGCACAAATAAGCAACTGGACTGGTATTCCACAGCAGTTGCTAAATGAAATGACACACCATATGTATGGTCCAGACCTGGCCATGAGAAAGCAACCTAGACCTTTAATAGTAAGGATGCATTCCTACCAGCAAAAAGAGTTGATTCTGACAAAACTGTGACAGCTGGACAAAGTACTAAAACTGGGAGACAGTAATTGGTGGAAAATGATTACTCACTGTACACCAGGCAGAATAGGAGTAAATTTATTCCACTAATCAGGGAATGTCGAGAAGCAGGCATGAGATTCAAGCTGCTGTACCCAGCTATTTTCAGAATATTCTTTCCTGGAGATCATATTTTCTGAAAGCATTCAAGTGTTTTCCCATTATGGGAGAGCAATAAAGAAAAGACAAAATAAAACAGCACTTAGTAGAAGCACAGGCTGTACCATGCGTCTTAGCATTTATAACCTTCCTTTTAGGTTAACTCAAGTCTTTGAGTGTGGCTGTCAGTCTGAAACAATTGTTCCTATTAGGAGGGTAAAACTTCTACATTTAAAGATGTACATAGTTTTGTGTGTTAGTATTAAGTTAACAGGTTTTAGGGGGTAGTGGGGGTGTGCATTTTCTGAGGGCTTCCAATATAACAAAGAGTTTTGTAAGATGCGACATAAGCTCAAAATGGATAAGACAAGAAATAACTGTAGACCAACCTGCCAAACATTAGTGTATGCATGCAACACAAAAGCTGGAAAAATTATGCATAAAGCTGTTACACATAAAAGGTGGGAATGATAACTTTTTAACATAATGACGCTTTCTATATTACCTTTAAATGTAAATGGTCTCAGAGATATGTACAAAAAAGAAACAGTAGTGAACCGTATTAAAAAATGTAAAGTGCAAATACCTATTCTACAGGAGACACAGTTGGAAAGAAATGAATGTGTTAATTTGATAAAGAAAGGTTTTCAAGACAGTTATTCAATGGAATACCTGGGACAAAAGAAAAGTACTTATATTAGTTGCAAGAGGAGCTCCAATAGTAATAGAAGAGAATAAAAAAGATAATACTAGTTGAATTGTAGTGCTAATGGGCTACTGGAAAGTGAGGAGGATTATACTGGTATGTATTTACATTCCACCTAAAACTGCTGTAAAGGAGCTTAAGGAAATTCTTAAAGAAATAATCAGCTTTCAGCAGGGATTACTACTTGTAGGTGGGGACTGGAATTTGATTTGCAGCAGTGAAGATGTACCTGGGGGACTCAGAAAGAAAAATATAACAATGGAGGGTAGATTTTTGAATAAATTTATGAAAATATTTGGTATGGATTGGTATGGAAGATGTGAATTCAGCAGGAGGAATTCAGAGTGAATTTACATATTATTCCCCAAGATACAAACACTGGTCTAGACTAGACAGAACATATTTCACAGGAGCGTATGCATATAACTGAAAGTTTTCATACGCACCCAATTACTATTACAGATCAAGAAGCAATAACAACTAAAATAAAAATGCAGGGTAATGAAATAAAAATGAGACACTGGTGCTTTCTGAAAATATAGCTAGGGAGTGGGACAAAAAATAAAGTGGAATTTAAAAATAGGGTAGAAATGAAGGATAGACAGATATGGTTAAGAAGTAACAAGAAATATTTAGAGGGACTGACAAGAGCACAAAAACATTTAGCAAAACGACACAAGCAGCACAAAGTAGAAAGGGTTGTCGCCAAGCTTAGGAAGCTTATAACAAGGAAACTAACAAGAAATTTTGTAGAGGTACTAGAAATATTTCAAAAATTTTATGAAAATCTGTATAAAACAGTGAACTATGGAAATCAAAAAGGTACAAATGGGAATGTTTATAGAAGAATTAAATATGCCAAGGTTAATGGTAGATAAGCCTCAATTACTAACAGGATAGTAGGACATGAGATAAAAATGGTGATGTATAACCAATCCACATGAAAATCCCCAGGAATAGATGGTATTCCTGTGGAATTTTGAAAGCTAGGAGGGGAAAAAAACTGAAAGATCTGGAAGATTTGTTTAAAGAGGAGTTGAAGCACCAACATCCTGGAAGAAAGCAGTGGTGGCTGTAATGCCTCAAGAGGTTACAGACCCATCAGAGCCTAAACCACTATTACAAAGTGTTTATGTCTATTATGGTTAAAAGAATGGCAAAGGTGATGCCAAAACTGATAGATATGGATAAATGTAGTTTTGTGGAGGGGAGGCAAACATTTGACAACATTAATAGAACACTGATGATCTGGGAAGCAGAATTTAAGAAAATACCACTGTTTGTAGAACTTGATGCAGAGAAAACATTTGACAGAGTAAGCTGCGAGTGGATTCCTCTCTACTAATTTCTGTTTGAGCAGAGGAACTAGACAGAGATGTCCTCTTTTCCCCCTCTGTTATCTGCATTATATTTACAACCAATGATAAAGAAAATAAGCAACTCAGAAATTCAGGGACATAACTTGTATGGTAAGAAAAGCTCTCTCTGTTTTCTGACATTTTATACCTAATAAAACCACAAATGTACATTTCTGTGTTGTGGAACATTTTGAGACAGTTTCATATCTTTTCGGGATACAAAATTAATGAAGCTAAAACAAAGGCAATAGCTCTAAATTATGTACCCACACATGAATTGGTTCAGCAACATTCATATTCATGGGGCCATGATAAAATGAAGTACTTAAGAGCATGGATTAAAAAGGTTGTGGCGTGGCAGCTAAAGACGTGGGAAGAAACTAAACAAAAGATAATACAAAAGGTAAGAAACTGAAAGCTCTGTTTTATGGATATGGATAGCAAGACACAAGCAGTTAAAATGTTTCTAGTCCCTTTAGTTTTATACACAGCTAAAGCATATTTTTATTAACCAGAGGAGAAGTTGTGGATAGCAATTAATAAAGAGCTGATGAATTCTATCTGGGAAGGGAACATGGCAAGAGTCAATTGGGGTAAGCTTATTCTTCCAACAGAACAAAGCTGTCTGTGATTACCCGATTTGATGGAGTATTTCAGGGGTACACTGTTAAGGCTCCTATACATAGCACAAGCTGAAACCTATAATTCAAAGTGGAAAGGGCTGATGATGAAATAGTGGGAAGCTCAAGAAACAAGGAGAGACTGGGATTTTGGATGCAGATCCTTAAAGAGAATAACAGTAACCATACAGAATATTATGTTCACAAAATAGAAGAAAGTATTCTAAAAACTAAGCTAACACAGGAATGGAGAAAGGAGATTCTACCAATAGGGACGAAAGGAGATTCTGCCAATAGGGATGACTGCAATTAGGGATAAAGACAATAGGCAAGAAGGGGTTGGCATTTATATGAGAAACTGGCAAAAGAACCACAGTATTGGGAGCAAGTAATTAGGGAAAGGGAAGAGGTCAAGAATTTATTTGGACTACAGGCTAGAGAATGTCTTCCCGGTCAAGGATTGATATCAGAGTATAGGCAAAGAGAAAGAAATAGGGGGATCCTAAGCAAAAGACCAGCACTGGTAGAGCTTTTAGTAAAATCTAGAACACAAGCTGCTGTTAAAAAAAATGAATAATTAGTACAGCATATAAAATACTGCATAACTATAAGAATCAATCAGAGGAGGTTAGAAATGACTGGGAAGAGAGATTAGATGAGCACTTCACAAAGAAACAATGGGGGATATATGTGTGTCTCCCAAATTTGCAACAAAGTTTACAAGATTTAGGATCTTTGCTTGGAAGTGTTTACATAAGTATTATTATGCCCCAAGTAGATTCCAAAGACTTTTTCCTCAAGTAGACAGCAAACCTTGGACGTGTGATGGAGAAGAAAGAAATAATTGGGAACACATTTCATATTTTCTGGGAGTGTAATGAGTTGGCAGACTTTTAATATTCCATGTGGACTACTGTATCAGAAATAGTGGGTAAAAAATTAGAATGACTAAGGAAATTATTTTTTTGAACTATGATACAAAATCGGAATTTCCTAGATACAGTAAGGCCTTGCTGAGTCTAAATATGGTGGCTGCCAAAAAAGCAATTACTTGGAAATGGAAATCGAAGTCTAAACAAACCGTACTAAAAGTGGTGAATATAGTAACAGAGAAAAAAAACAACTGGACATGGGATCTTTAGAAAAGGGTAGGAGCAAATTACATAGAAAAAAATGGAAACTATATGAACAATGCATGCAGATGAGAAATGAGGTTTAAAAGAAAGCACAATTTGAATGAGCTGTATAAAGTTTGACTGACAGTGACTGGATAATGTTTGTGACTAAAATTTTGTCAATATGGTTTGTTTTCATTTATATACATGTATGAAAGGCTATGTCATAAGTGATAATTTAATAAAGATG